>NW_006408524.1:36465828-36467450 GCF_000296735.1 Chrysochloris asiatica | reverse complement strand
AGTATGAGTATTCCAGAACACTTAATTGTACTTCTAAGAAATCTGTACCTAGACCAAGAAGCAGTTGTTCGAACAGAACATGGGAACACTGAAAGTAACTAACTAGGTAAATAAAACTGAGAAACAAAGAAGAAAAGGAGACTTACGTGAGTTAGAAATGCAGTTTTAATTCTGAGTTTTATGTTGGGCACATCAACAGCTTTAGAAAAAAATAATAATTAAAAAAAAATGTCCAGTGAACTGAAAAATCTTGTTAATGTAAAATAATCTTGTGGTAACAATGAGGTTATATGTGCTGAATATTAATTATATCCTTGTAATGAGAAACAAAACAATATATAGATAGGTTCTATAACAAGTAAATTCAAGTTAAATATCTTCCTAATATTTATGTGAAATGTCACTAAGTCTACCACTTGTCTGTCAGTTTGTCATACTGTGGTGGCTTGTGAGTTGCTGTGATTCTGAAAGCTATGCCACTGGTATTTTAAATACCAGCAGGATCATCCATGGTGGACAGGTTTCAGATGAGTTTCCAGATGAAGATATACTAGGAAGAAAGAGTGACAAACTACTTCCGAATATTTAGTCACTGAAAACCTTATGAATAGAAGAGAAACACTATCAGATATAGTGCCGGAAAATGAGCCCCTTAGGCTGGAAGGCACTAAAAATGCGACTGAGGAAGAGCTGTTGCCTGAAAGTAGAGTTGACCGCAATGACGGAATGGAATAAAGCCCGTGGGAGAAAAGCCTGAGGGACCTTCATTTGCAGATGGGGCACAACTCAAAATGAAGAGAAACAGCTGTAAACATCCATTGAAAATCAGAACATGGAATGTACAAAGTATGAATCTGGGAAAATTGGAAGTTGTCAAAAATGCAATGGAATGCATAAAGATAGATATCTTAGGCATTAGTGAGCTGAAATGGACTGGCATTGGCTGTTTTGAATCTGACAATCACATAGTTTACTATGTGGGAATTGAAGAGGAATGGCATTGCATTCATTGTCAAGAAGAACATATCCAGATCAGTCATGAGGTAAAACGCTGTCTGTGGTAGGATAATATCCATGTGCCTACAGGGAAGCCCAGTTAATATCACTATTATTCAAATGTACGCACCGACCACTAGAGCCAGTGAGGATGAAATAGAAGAATTCTACCAACCTTTACAATCTGCAATCGATCGAACATACAATCAAGATACATTGATCATTACTGTTGATTGGAATGCAAAGGTTGGGAGCAAAGAGGAAGGATCAGTAGTTGGAAAATATGGCCTTGGTAATAGAAATGATGCAGGAGAACGCATGATAGAATTCTGCAAAACCAATAATTTGTTCATTAAAAATGCCTTCTTTAGTCAGCATAAGAGACGACTATATATATGGACCTCGCCCAATGGAATACATATAAATCAAACTGACTACATCTGCAGAAGGAGATGATGAAAAATCTCCATATCATCAGTGAAAACAAGGCCAGGGGCAGACTGTGGAACAGACCATCAATTACTCATACGCAAATTCAAACTGAAGCTGAAGAAAATGAAAACAAGCCCATGAGAGCCAAAATATGACCTTGAATATATCCCACCTGAATTTAGAGATCATCTAAA
>NW_006408524.1:36461584-36463443 GCF_000296735.1 Chrysochloris asiatica | reverse complement strand
GCCTCATCTTTCTCCCGCGGAGTGGCTGGTAGTTTCGAACCGCTGACCTTAAGGTTCGCAGCCCGATTCGTAACCGCTACGCTACCAGAGCTCCTATAAAATGGAACAAGATGCTGTCCAATGTTGCAACATTGTTAATCTGAGTGCTGTGATCCTTAGGGTTTTCAGTGACTAATTTTTGGAAGTAGAGTGTCAGCCCTTTCTTCCTAGTCTGTCTTAGTCTGGGAACTCCACTGCAACTATGACTGGGATAAAGTCAAGGTTTTTTTTTAAACAAGACTCCAGGTGATTCTGATGTTCCAGTGTCCCCACTTTTAAGAGCCACTGATTTATAGTAACATTCATTTTGCCATCTAGGAAAATAAAATGTATAGTTGATTTATTTGCTTCTAGCACTTGTCTCTTTGTATCCTTTTTTTTTTTCTCCATATGAATATTGCTTTCAAGGATCGTGTAATCTTTTAAGAATCATCCAAATACATGCTTCAACTTAAAAATACCTGTGTTTCAGAAACACTTTTAGAAATACATGTAGGGTGTGAATTTATGCTATTGTTAGATTTTCAAAAATCCATCAGACATTTGATGAATAACAAAACCCAGCTTCTGCCTACTAAGCCAATAAGGATTGAATGAAAGCTAGCAGAGTCTCCTGTTTATTGTCCCATTTGCTTGAGTCACTTAGAGCTTTCGTGTACTGAGAAAGAGCTTTCTTCCATACTTTTAAAACCACTTAGATGTTCTGATGATGGTCAGCATCACACAGGTAAATATTTGTTACTTAGATTTGCTGTTGCCTTCTAGGAGGAAACAATTATATTTATATTTATAAACAAAAAGAAGGTTTTTTTTTTAAAAAGGAAATAAAGAATTCTGCATTCAAATGCTTTAGAATGAATTGAACTCTAGGACCTCTGTGTGGTTCTTCAAGGGAACCTTGGCTATTCTCTATCTATTTTATTTTTTAAAAACATTGTGATCTGAGTGAAGGTTTACAAAAAGATCATCAGTTTTACATTCAACAAATTATACACTTTGTTTTATCTCAATGATTGCAACTCTCTCCATGTAACAAGTGTTCCTGTTTCCTCCCTGTTTTTCTCAACTTTGTACTTAGGTAAATGTCACCGTTCCTTGGTGAGCATACCTTACTAGTGCTGTTATTCCCACTCTAAATATATCTACTGCTTGGCTGAAAATGGGCCACGAGGGTGAGTTCCTTTCTAGACCAAAAGTGTGGTCCAGAGTCATAGTCTCTGGTTCCTAAAGTCTCTTTTTGATTTGCAACTTTTAAAAAATAATTTTAAGTTCTGTTCTACATTTTCTGCTGCTGTATCCTAGACCCCTTTCAGAGCAGTTGGTAGTGGTAGTTCTTCTGGTCTCAGAGTCAAGGAGACTGACATTCATATGTTCCATTAATCTGTTGGATTAATTACTTCCAAGCCTCTTCAATTCTCATCACTTTTCATTCTTCCACATATGAAGAGACCTATAATTGTACCTTAGATAGCCACTCATGAGTGTTTAAGATCTCAGGCACTGCTCACTAGAGGAGACTGTAGAACACTGTCTTTGTGGACTGTTTTGCCAACTGATCATGGTATCCCCTGAGACTACAGTCCTGAGTCTCCAGGCCAAGCAACTCATTGAACCTTGTCTATTCGTATACTTTACAATTTCTCATAAAATTTTGAGTCAGCTTTCAAGATCCACAAAAATTTTTTCTTGGTATTTTAATTGGAATTACATCAAATCTGTAAATAAATTTAGGGAAAATGACATTTTTATAATATTGAGTCTTATTTTTTTAATTTGATCTGTGAAAGCATTTTCATATATATAAATTATATATGTATATT
>NW_006408524.1:36406628-36460564 GCF_000296735.1 Chrysochloris asiatica | reverse complement strand
GTCAAGGACTTCATTCTTCTTGGATCAACTATAAACACTCATGGAAGCAGCAGTCAAGAAATCAAATGACGTATTGCATTAGGCAAATGTGCTGCACAAGACCTTTTTAAAGTATTGAAGAGCAAAGATGTCAGCTTGAGAGACTAAGGAGCACCTGATCTTAGCCATGGTATTTTCAATAACCTCATATACATGTGAAAGCCGGACAATGAATAGGGAGGACTGTAGAAGAAATGATGCTTTTGAGTTATGGTGTTGGAGGAGAATATTGAAAGTGCCATGGGCTGTCAAAAGAACCAACAGATCTGTGTTGGAAGAAGTCCAGCCAGAGTGCTCCTTGGAGGCCAGGATGGCCAAACTTCGTCTCTAATACTTAAGACATATTGTCAGGAGGGACCAGTTGCTGGAGAAGGATATCATGTTTGGTAACTTGGAGGATCAGAGAAGAAGAGGGTTTTGCTAACCACCTTCTCAGACAATTCAAAGATTTTGGGGCCATTTAACTTCATTTACCCCCTCCTGAATTGTAAGTTATAATGCGTAAGCCTTACAATTTGATTTTCTTACTTTCTTCCCTACTTTTCTTTAAACAATCACATTACTACTGTTATTTTATATAATCAGTGTTCATTTAGATATATCCACCTATTTGCTGGAGTCCTGGGGTGGTGCTGTGGAATAAGTTAACCATAAAATTGGCAGTTCAAGCCCACCAGACATTCCTCAGAGTTGCTAAGAGAGGGAACCTATTTTACTACTTTTCTTTACCTATTTACTACTCTCTACTTTTGTTCTTCTTTCATCATAAACCTTTCTTTGGAATGACTTCTACTGGAAGCATACCTTTCCTTACAAATTCTCAAGGTGTTGATGGTGAAAAATTCTCTAGTATTTTATTTTTATTTTTCGATCTGTTAACATCTTAGTTTCACTGTATTTCTTGAAAAATATTTTTGCTAGGTATAGAATACTAGGTTGTCTGTTAATTTCCTTCAGTGTATTGAATTCATTATTCCTCTCTCTAGCCTGGCTTTCATTATTGTGTGTAGAACTAAGCCATTAATGTGTCAACTTCTTTGAAGATAATATCTTATTTCTTTTGGCTGCTGTTAAGATTTCCTTTATGTTTTATATACTATGGAGGTTCACTCATATATCTAGGTGTGGAATTGTTTTTAAGTAATTTCGTACTTGAGTTTCATTTGGTTTCTTGAATCCCTGTGATAGTGTCATTCATCAGTGATGAAAATTCTCTTATGTCGTTTCTTCAAATATTGCCTCTGTCCCATTCTTTCTCTCCCCTTTAGATGGAACGCTGATGACACTCATAGCCGGCTTCTCATTCTATTGTCCAGGACTGCTAACCCCTCTTTCATAGCTTCCTTCCTCCTCACCCCCAATCCTTCTGTGCTGCATTCTGTTTGCTTTCTTCTAATCTATTTTCTGGAGTCCTTGTGTGATGCAGTGGGTTAATGTGCTAGACTGCAAAGCAGGTTTGAACCACAAGGTCAGCATTCAAACTCATCAGCCACTCCTTGGAAACCCTATAATGGGCTGCTATCAGTTGGAACCGACTTAACAGCACTTAACAACAACAATCTATTTTCCGACATGCTTACTCTTCTCATCTGTATCCATTATGCTATAAAACCAGTCTCTTTAGCCTTTATTCCATTAAATGAATTTTTTTTTTCCTTTTGCAGATATTTTGTTTTGTCCTTTTTCAATTCTGTTGGGCCACTTTTTAGAGTTTATTGAACTGCAGATATTTTCAGACTTTTTCTTTGTTTTAAAACTCACTTTGGTAACGACTTTATAATGTGTCTTTTGATTCTAATATCTGATGTTTCTGGAGTCTGTATCTGCTAGTTCTTTCTTTCTTTCAGCTTGTTTACATTTAGCTACATACTTTTCATGTTGTTAAGTGCTGTTGAGTCAGTTCTGACTCATAATAAGCCTATAAAGCGTTTCTGAAGAGTGGCTGGTGAGTTTGAACCATTGACATTATGGTTCAAACCTAACTTGTGGTCCAGTGCTTATCCCAGGACTCTGCCTTTCATAGTACATGAACATTTATTCAAGGAAATTCTATGAAGTCTAGAATGAAAGCTTCTTCTTCCAGAAAGAATTTGCTTCTGACCCCTGTTTAGGTTGCTACTAGTCTGATACACTGCCATTGTGTAGATTCCAGCTCATGTTGTTGTTGTTAGGTGCCATCGAGTCGGTACTGACTCATAGAGACCTTATACACAGCAGAACGAAACACTGCCCAATCCTGGACCAACCTCACTACTGTTGCCATGCTTGAGCCCACTGATGCTGCCACATGGCCAATCCATCTTGCTGGGGGTCTTCCTCTTTTTTTTGACTCTCCACCCTACCAAACATGATATCCTTCTCAAGCAACTGGTCCCTCCTGACAATATGTCTGAAGGCTGAGAGATGAAGTTCGGCCATCCTGGCCTCCAAGGAGCACTCTGGCTGGACTTCTTCCAACACAGATCTGTTGGTTCTTTTGACAGCCCATGGCACTTTCAATATTCTCCTCCAACACCATAACTCAAAAGCATCAATTCTTCTACAGTCCTCCCTATTCATTGTCCGGCTTTCACATGCATATGAGGTTATTGAAAATACCATGGCTAAGATCAGGTGCTCCTTAGTCTCTCAAGCTGACATCTTTGCTCTTCAATACTTTAAAAAGGTCTTGTGCAGCACATTTGCCTAATGCAATACGTCATTTGATTTCTTGACTGCTGCTTCCATGAGTGTTTATAGTTGATCCAAGAAGAATGAAGTCCTTGACAACTACAATCTTTTTCTCCATTGATAAGAATGTTGTTTATTGGTCCAGTGGTGAAGATTTTTGTTTTCTTTACATTGAGATGCAATCCATACCAAAGGCTGTGCTCTTTGACCTTCATCAGTAAATATTTTAAGTCTTCTTCACTTTCATCAAGCAAGGTTGTATAATCTGCATATTGCAGGTTGTTAATGAGTCTTCCTCCAATCCTGATGCCACATTTTTCTTCATACAACCCAGCTACTCAGCTTCTCGGATTATTTGGTCAGCATACAGGTTGAATAAGTATGGTGAAAGAATACAATCCTGTCACACACCTTTCTTAATGTTAAACCATTTAGTGTTCCCATGTTCTGTTCCAACAAGTGCTTCTTGGTCCATGTACACATTCCTCATGAGCAGTGTTTAGGAATACTCATACATTACAATGTTGTCCATAGCTTGTCATGATCCACACAATCGACAGCCTTTGCGTAGTAAATAAAGCACAGGTAAACATCTTTCTGATATTCTCTGCTTTTAGTCAAGATCCATCTGACATCAGCAATGATATCCCTCATTCGACAACCTCTTCTGAATCCAGCTTGAACTTCTGGAAGTTCTCTGTCAATGTATGATGCAGCCATTTCTGTATTACCTTTAGCAAAACTTTACTCTCATGGGATATCAAAGTTACTGTCTGATGATTTTCGCATTCCATTGGGTCACTTCTCTTTTGAATGGGCACAAATATGGATCTCTTCCAATCTGTCAGCCAGATAGTTGTTTTCCAAATTTTTTGGCATAGATGAGTGAGTGACTCCTGTGCTGCCTCACTTTCTTGAAAGATTTCAAGTTTCAATTCCTCAATTCCTGGTGCCTTGTTCTTTGCCAATTCCTTCAATGCACCTTACACTTCCTCCCTAAGTATCATTGGCTCTTGATCATATGCTACCTCTTGAAACAGTTGAACATCAACCATTTCCTATTGGTACAGTGACTGTGTATTCCTTCCATCTCATATTGATCTCCAAATACGGTTTACGAGAATGTAAATCTTTGCAGGAGCAGATAGCGTCATTTTTCTCCCCTGGAGCAGCTGATGGTTTTGACCCACTGACTTCGTGGTTAGCAGCTCAATGCCTAACCCACAGTGCCACCAGGACTCCCTTAAGGTATTACAAACCTTGAATTTTTCTATACCATTCAAGATGTATTAATCCAGACTGCAAAACTATGCAAGTGTGACCTTAGGGCTCAACTTCTTTAGGATTCTCCTCCCCTCCCCTTATTTCTGTAACCATTTTTTTTGTTGTTAATGTCTTTTGGGCTTAAGGCCAAATCTTCCCTTCCTGCTATGGGCTGTAGAGGCAAGGTTGTTTATTTCTGGTTCACCATCAATTTTAAGATAGAGAGATTCGTGGTTTCAATTTAATGAGTAGAATATCTATTAGACTTCTCACCTTGGGCAGACTCTGGGTCTTAATTTCCATCTCCTTTCACCCTTGACATCTACAAAACTAACGTCTGAATTATTGTAGGTAGTCCTAACTCTTCTGACAAGAATTATGTGTGGGGCTGCGTTCATTTCCTTTCCGTAAGGCAGAATGATGGTGGCAGCAAGTAACAACTGCCACTGGTAGAATACAGCCATGCTCTGTGTGGAGTCTTCTCAGAAAGATCACTGGTAGCAGAGATTGTGCTGGGGTGTTAAGATGGAGAGATTGCAGCAGAAGAATTTGCGGGTCATGGGCTCAGTAGTAGAAATGAGTAACCTGAGAAATTGTAAGAACTAACTCACTGTGGGACACTTAGAGGTGGAGCTAATGCTTGTCAATTATCTAGTTTAAGTTGTGCCATTGTACTTATATTTTATAGTTTCAATCTGATTTTCCCATGTCTGGTAGGACATTGGAAACCAGGGTTACAGGTCCATTTATGTCTCAGTTATAACAGAGACTAAATGCACATAATGAGTATATATTCTATATACCACCTTCTAGTAATTTGTCATTTAACATGTTACTTGTGATTGTTGTTGACTTTAGCAGTTTACTTCACCAACAGTCACTCTTTGTGTAAATACATTCTGCTTCATATCCTTATATGTTAATTTACTTCTTATCAATTCAATTCATGAGCTCCTGTTTCAAATAAACCACAATGAAAAACAAGAAACAGCTTATTAGTGTCAATCTGCTTTCTTCTTTTGTAGACATAGGAAAAAGGAGTTTTGCCAGTGGTTACATGAATTTATGGTCATAAACTAATATTTTATTTCTTGAAAATTATCACTTTTTTAAAGTAATGCTTTCTTTTCATGAACTTCAGATGGCTCTGCTCTCTGTTTCAGGCCTAGAGAAAAATGGGGAAGTGACGAGAATGGAAATAGTAGAATTTTATCCCCTGTAAATTTAATTCAAATATAGAAGGGAAGATTGGTGTCATGAATATGCACCCAGACTCAGGTGTCAAACTGCATGGGTTTGAATTTTAGCTTGGTCACTTAATATCTGCATTACTGGACAAATTACTTAATATACCTTCACCAATGTTTCCTCATGTATAAAATAGATAATAATAATAGCACCAGCTTCATAGGGTTTTGCCACCACTTGTCTTTCAGTTTGTTGTACTGTGGTGGCTTGTGTGTTGTGACGCTGGTAGCAATGCCACTGGTACTTTAAATGGCTGCAGGTTCATGCATAGTGGATAAGTTTAAGTGGAGCTTCAGACTAATTTAGACTAGGAAGGAGAAACAGACCACTTCTGAATGGTTAGTCAATGAATATCTTATGAATCACAGCATAACATTGTCTGATAGCGTACCTGAAGATGAGCCCCTCAAGTTGGAATGCATTCAAAGTACAATGAAGGAAGAGCTGCCTCCTCAATGTAGAGTTGACCTTAATGATGAAGCAAAGCTTTTGAGATCTTCATTTGCTGATAGGGCACAACTCAAAGTGAGAAGAGACAGCTACAAACATCCATTAATAATTGGAAGGTGGAATGTATGAAGTATGAATCTAGGAAAGTTGGAAGTCATCAAATATGAAATGGAATGCATAAAGATCAATATCTTAGGTATTAGTGAGTTGAAATGGACTGACATTGGCCATTTTGAATCAGATAATCATATGATCTAGTATGCTATGAATGAAAAACTGAAAAGGAATTCTGACACATTCATCATCAAAAAGAACATTTCAAGATCTATCTTGAAGTACAACACTGTCTGTGATAGGATAATAGCCATATGCCTAGAAGAAAGACCAATTAATACCACTATTATTCAAATTTACACAACAACCATATAAGCCAATATGATGAAATTGAAGAATTCTACCTATTTCTTCAGAATGAAAGTCATCAAACATGTAACTTGTTGCTGTTGTTGTTAAGTGCTATCAAGTCAATTCCAACTCAGAGTTACCCTATGAAGCGTTTCCAAGGTGTGACTGGTGGATTTGAACTTCCAGCCTTGTGGCTATCAGTCCAGTGCTTATCCTACAGTGCCACACAATCACTGGTGATTGGAAAGTTGGAAACAAAGTGGAAAGATCTGTTGGTGATAGAAACGATGCTGGAAATTTGCATGACGGGATTTTGCAAGACTTCTTATTCATTACAAATATATTTTCCAACAAAATAAAAGGTGGACCAACCATATAGAATACATAGGAATCAAGTTGATTACATCTGTGGGAAAACACAATGGAAAAACTCAATATAATCAGTCAAACCAAAGTGAAGGGCCAATCTTAGAACAGACTACCAATCGCTCATATGCAAGTTTGGAAGTGAAGCTGAAGAAAAATTACAACACCTGAATTTAGAGGCCATCTCAAGAACAAATTTAATACATTAGACACTAGTGATTGAAAGCCAGAAGGATTATTGGATGACATCAAGTACATTGTCTAAAAGAAAGCAAACGGTAATTGAAAAGACAGGAAAGATAAAACATCAAAATGGATGCTAGAAGAGACTCTGAAACTAGCTTTTGTGCACAAAGGAGCTAGAGAGAATGGAAGAAAAGAAGAAATAAAAGAACTTAGCAGAAAATTACAAAGGGCAGCTTGAGAAGACAAAGTCAAGTATTATAATGAAATGTGCAAAGACATAGAGTTAGAAAATCAAAAGGGAAAAATATACTCAGCATTTCTCAAGCTGAAAAAAGTTAAGAAAAAATTCAAGCCTTGGGAGTCCTGATGTGGCCCTGTAGGATAAACATTGGACCGAAAGGTCAATGACTCAAACTCATCAGCTGCTCTTTGGAAACCCTATACAGAGTTGCTATGAGTTGACTAGACTGCACTTAACAACAAGAACAACATTGGCAAAATATTGACAACACAGGGAGCATCAAAAGAATGGAATGAATACACAGAGCCACTGTACCAAAATTAATTGGTTGATATCGAATCATTTCAAGAATAGCATATGATCAAGAACAGATGGTATTGAAGGAAGAAGTTCAAGCTGCACTAAAGTCATTGGCAAAAAATAAGGTTCCAGGAATCGATGGAATACAAATTGAAATGTTTCAACAAACTCATGCAGCACTGGAGGTGCTCACTTGTCTATGCCAAGAAATTTAGAAGACAGCTACCTAGTTAATCAATTGGAAAAGATCCCTATTTGTGGCCATTCCAAAGAAAGGTGACCCAACGGAATGTGGAAATCATCAAACAATATCCTTAAGATTGCATGCAAATAAAATTTTGCCAAAGACATTAAAAAATGGTTGCAGAAGTATATCCACAGGAAGTTGCCAGAAATTCAGATTCAGAAGAAGACACAGAACTAGGTATATTATTGCTGATATTAGATGGATCTTGACTGAAAAGAGAGAATGCAGAAAGATGTTTGTTGTTGTTATGTGCCATGGAGTCGGTTCCGATACATAGCGACCCTGTACAGGGTTTCCGAGGCTGTAAATCTTTTCAGGAGCAGAAAGCCTCATCTTTCTCCCCAGAACAGCTGGTAGTTTCGAACTGCTGACCTTGCAGTTCGCAGCCTGATTAGTAACCACTATGCTACCAGAGTTCCTTAGAAAGATGTTTACTTGTCCTTTATTGAGTATGCAAAGACATTCACCTAAGTGGATCATAACAAACTATGTATAACATTGTGAAGAATGGGAATCCTAGAACACGATATTGTTCTCATGAGGAGACTGTACATTGACCAAGATATTTTGATTGACCAAGATTATTCTGATGGAATATGGTGATACTGAATGGTTTAAAATCAGAAGAGATTTGTGCCATGATTTTATCCTTTCACCAAATTTATTCCATCCATATACTGAGTTATCATTGCTTGTGTCTAATGAATCTTGGCTGAAAGCAGAGAATATCAGAAAGATATTTACCTGTGCTTTATAGACTAAGCAAAGGCTTTCGATTGTGTGGATCATGACAAGCTATGGACAACATTGTGAAGTATGAGTATTCCTGAACATTTAATTGTGCTCATGAGGAATCTGTATATGGACCAAGAGGTAGTTGTTGGAACAGAACATGTGAACACTGAATGGTTTAAAATTAAGAAAGGTGTATGATAGAGTTGTATTCTTTCACCATACTTATTCAACTTGTATGCTGAGCAACTAATCCGAGAAACTGGGTTGTATGAAGAAAAATGTGGCATCAGGATTGGAGGAAGACTCATTAAGAAGTTGTGGTATGCAGCTGATACAACCTTGCTTGCTGAAAATGAAGAGGACTTAAAATACTTACTGATGAAGATCAAAGAGCACAGCCTTCTGTATGGATTGCATCTCAATGTAAAGAAAACAAAAATCTTCACCGCTTGACCAATAAATGGAGAAAAGATTGTAGTTGTCAAGGACTTCATTCTTCTTGGATTAACTATCAACACTCATGGAAGCAGCAGCCAAGAAATCAAATGGCATATTGCATTAGGCAAATGAAGGACACTAACAATGTACATTTGCCTTTTTAAAATGTTGAAGAGCAAAGATATCAACTTGAGGACTAAGGTG
Organism: Chrysochloris asiatica; assembly: GCF_000296735.1. NCBI lineage: Eukaryota > Metazoa > Chordata > Mammalia > Afrosoricida > Chrysochloridae > Chrysochloris > Chrysochloris asiatica. The sequence continues at coordinate 36,451,772 of NW_006408524.1, read as the reverse complement.
TGCCTGACCCAAGCCATGATATTTTCAATAACCTCATATGCATATGAAAGCTGGACAGTGAATAAGGAAGACCATAGAAGAATTGATGCATTTGAGCTATGGTGTTGGAGCAGAATATTTCAAGTGCCGTGGGCTGCCAGAAGAACCAACAGATCTGTGTTGGAAGAAGTATAGCCAGAGTGCTCATTGGAGGCCAGGATGGCCAAGCTTTGTCTCTCATACTTCAGACATACTGTCAAGAGGGACCAGTCACTGGAGAAGGATATCATGTTTGGTAAGGTGGAGAGTCAGAGAAAAAGAGGAAGACCCCCAGTGAGATGGATTGGCCAAGTGGCAGCATCAATGGGCTCAAGTGTGGCAACAATTGTGAGGCTGGCCCAGGACCAGGCAGTGTTTTTTTCTGTTGTACGTACGGTTGCTATGAGTTGGTACTGACTCAATAGCACCTAACAACAACAACATATACTGAGCAAATAATCTGGGAAGCTGGATTATATGAAGAAGAGTGTGTCATCAGGATTGAAGAAAGTCTCACTAGCAATCTGCAATATGCAGATGAAACAAACTTGTTGACTGAAAGCAAAGAAGACTTAAAATATTTACTGAAGAAGATCAAAGACCACTCTTCAATATGAATTGAACCTCAGTGTAATGTAAATAAAAATCCTCACAAATGGACCAATAAATAACAACATAATAAAAGGAGAAATTGTCAAATACTTTATTTTGCTTGGATCCACAATCAACACCACATGGAAGTCAAGAAATCAAATGACATATTGCATTAGACAAATCAGATGCAAAAGACCTCTTTATAGTGTTAAAAAGCAAAGAGATCACTTTGAGGACTAAGGTGCACCTGACCCAGGCCTTGATATTTTCAGTTGCTTTCTAGGCATGTGAAAAGTTGGACAATGAATAAGGAAGACCAGAGAAGAATTAATGCCTTTGTTTTATGGTGTTGGAGAAGGATATTGAAAATACCATGGAGCACCAGAACAAATATGTCTTGGAAAAAGTCTATCCAGAATGCTCCTTAGAAGCAAAGATGGAGAGACTTTGTCTCTGGTAGTTTGACATGTTGTCAGGAGTGACCTAGAGAAGGACACCAGTGGTGGGTCAGAGGAATATCCCCAATGAGCTAGAATGGCACAGTAGCAGCTCAAACATAACAATTGTGAGAATGTTGCAGAACCAACAGTGGTTCCTTTTGTTGTGCATAGGGTCCAATATAAATCCAAACCTACTCAACAGCACCTAAAACACCATAGGGTTTTGAGAATTATAAATGAGCGATACAAATACAAATAATTTAGGCAAAATACTTTATGTATTTTCATGTGTATCTACTAACCACAAAATTAGTGGTTCAACTCCACCAGCCACTCCATGGGAGAAAGATGAAGCTTTCTACACCTTTAAAGCATTACTGCCTCAGAATCCCTATACAGGGTAGTCATGAGTCAGAACCTACTCGACAACACGCAACCACCACTCTTACCTTCACTTGATAAATGTTAGTAGCTCTTTCAGGGTACATATACACAGAAATGCTGACATTTTTGAAGTGATAGCAGAGGCATGATCTATGGTGAGACCTGCTCCAGGTTCTTTTCTACTTGCCATTTATCTTCCTTGGGGAAGGACAGTAACAATGTAGTTGTTGTTAAGTGCCAAGCCAGTTCCATCTTACAGCGATCCTGTATACGGCTTCTGAGCAGCTGCCTGGTGAGCTTGAACCACTGACCTGGCAGTTCAAACTAACCTTGAGGTTGAGTGCTTAACCTATAGCACCTCACGAAGGCAAATAATTGATGATCCATTCCCCACCAGCTTCTCCTTAGAAACTCTATATACAGTAGCTATGAATCAGAAGCCACTCAAGGGCACTTAACAACAATTCCTCATCTGTGCTGAATTCTTGGTGTGGCGCTGTAATATAAGCACTGGACTACTAACCATAGGGTTCAAATCCACCAGCTGTTCCTCAAAAATCCTCTGCAGGGTTGCTATGAGTTGGAACATACTCGAGGGCACTTAGCAGCAGCAATGTTGTGCTAAGAGGGTCCCATAATGAAGGTCTGTCTATTCTTAAGAGCTATGGTTCAATCTGATTCCTTGAGCCAGGATGAGTTACCCAAGGACTCCTAAGTTAGGTCAGACTTGGGGAGGCACTATCCAATTGTCCTCTGAGCCACTAGGCAAGAACATAAATTAGAACCGAACAAGGGTGTGAGTGGTCTTCAGAATTCCAAGCAGGACAGTGTGTGACCTGAAGAATGAGATACAGAAGCCACGTGAGATCAGAGGCAACTCTGGGGAGGAGTTCCAGGTGGGTGTGGGACCTGGGCCTACAGGTGGAACAGGATTTTACTTCTTTCCTCCACAGACTGAAGTATGTATGTCTATAATAGAAACCTTTATTCTGAAATATAGAGATAGAGTGAGAAAAGTTGAGTCAGAAGGTTCATGTGAAAAATTATAGGTTAGCTTAAGTAAGATGGCTTCGTGTTTTCCTCACCTATCTTACAGAGGTTTAAGTGGATTTTAGCTTCCAATTACAAAATCCTTTGAAGATTTCAATGTTTAATTCTTATAACCATATAGCACATCTTAATTTTTAGTATATTTGATAGCAGTGAACGGGTGGTTGGAAAACCTGAACTTTCTATTCTGTGATAGTGAACTTGAAGCATTTTGAGCAAGGGAGCATATGCCTTATTTATAAATATCTCTAGGGGGGAAATTCCACAGACCCTTTTGATGATTTGTTCATTTAAAAAATATAACTCATTTGGGAAGTTCTTTTACATCTCACCTAAGTCTACTCTCTTGAAGTTTAATCATATTTTTATCTCAATAAAGATATCATCTTCATTATAATAACCTTTAGAATATTTGGGCACCATTATTAAAAATTCCTTTGCTGAATAATCTCATTTTGTCAAGGCCTTCATTATTGGTCCTATTTTTAAAGCCTTTGATCATTTTTACTGCTCTTCACGTATCTCTTAAATCTCTGAATCTAAACAATTGTGCTCATGTGGGTCTGACCAGTTTATTATTATACTGGATGTGTTACCTCACATTCCTACATGCTTAACTACTATTTATATATCCCAATATCACACTTGCTTTTTAAAGAACAGTAAAAACATTTCAATGGAGGTGATACATTATCTCTCAGAATGTATTCATGTCACAGGTAAACTAAGGCCATTTGAAAACTATCATCTTCCTTCCACACACACATACCAAGAGTATGTCTTCAATGCAAATTGCTTCTCAAGAAACAAGCTCTTTAATTCTTAAAGAGTGTCATTTTTTAATACTTAAAGAATGTAATTTTTCCTCAGTATGAGGAAGAACTCTTTGGAGTTCTGAGGAAAAAAAAAACAACAACACAAAAATCAAAAGAATGAGTTTTTAACAATGAGCTGAATTCTATTTCTTTAAAGAGTCAATGTGTCTAAAATAAATAAATGGGTCTAGGGCTGACTTGGTAGATTTTGCCACTTTTAATCCTTCCACCTCAAAGGTGAATTTGATTGATAGTGTTTGCATTTGAAGTCTGCATATAGTCTAACAAGACTGAGATCTTTTTTTATGAAACTGGAACCAAAATTGGCAAATTGACATTATGAAATTTGAGATTCCCTTGATTATTATATTAGCCTGTCAAAAGCATCTCTTGAATTTCTGGATCATCCACAAGAGTTCATGGCACAGATTGCTACTTACCTTAATTATATATTTTTTCATGATCGCTCTATGATATTGCTGTGGTTAATGGTGGAATTTCACTTGCTTCTTTCACTGTGGCTGTGTGTCATTAAAGAGTTTCTCCCTAGTGTGGGGAGTCCCGGTGTGGCTTTGTGGGTTAATGCACCAGACTGCAAAGCCATTTGAACTGCAAGGTCGGAGGTTCAAACTCACCAGCTGCTTCTTGGAAACCCTGTATAGGGTCGCCATGGGTTGGAACCAACTCGACGACACCTCACAACAACAACAACACCTTGTGTGGACAGTAGTATTAGTACTCTATCGCAAGATCAATTTGAACCAAAAGGTCAGTGGTTTCAACTCACCAGTTGCTCCTAGGAACTCCTATAGGGGTGGTTAAGAGTCGAACTAACTTGCTGGCACTTAACAATAACAACACTTTTATGGACTCCTGGTGTGGTGCTGTAGATCAGTACTGGACTGCGAACCACAAGGTTGGCAGTTCAAACCCACTAGCTGCTCCTAGGGAACTCTATACAAGGTTACTATGAATTGGAACCAAGTTGATGACACTTAAGAGCAACTTAACGCCAATTCTATAAAAATGTTGCCATCAGAGAAGATTTTCATTAACTCTTTACATTCTTATTTGCTGTTAAAATCTTTGGGAATATGCTTTTTTTAAAAAAGGTTTAGATTATAGCCAATCATTTACACCATATTCATAATTTGTCATTCAAAACAAGATTAAAGAAACAGCAAAACTTAACACCTGAAGGGTTCCATATGTTTGCATGTGCTCAGATAATGATTTTTCCCTATAACTAAGTTACAAGTGACTGAGATGTAACTTATGTGCAAGCACTGTATGAGAATTCATGAATATTTAGTGCTTTGTTTCTATTTCTAAGACTGTGAAGTTTCATAAATCAGCACTGTTTTCGCTAGGTTGCTACATTGCTGTGATTTTGTTCTATTTCTTCTGTATTGTCAAGGCTGGATTTTGTAAAATTTTCATATGAAAATAATTCCTCGTAAGTAAAAGGCAAATTATGTTGGTTCAATGTTGCTGTTAGTTGTTGTTAAGTACCATCAAGTTGATTCTGACTCATAGCAACCCAGGGTTTCTGAGAACTGGCTGGTGGGTTTGAACCACCGACCTTGTGGTTCAAGCTGACCTTGTGATCCAGTGCATTATCCTGCAGCGCCACACCAGGATTCCAGGTTGAATGTTGTTATCGTTGGTGGCGGTGAGTGCCGTTGAGTTGGTCCCGACCCATAGCAACCCTGTACAGGGTTTCTGAGGGCAGCTAGTGAGCTTTAACCCCTGACCTTGCAGCTCAAACCTGAATTTTCAGTCCAGTGCATTAACGCACAGTACCACACCCAGTCTCTAGGTTCAATGTCAGAGATGATGATTTAAAGGAAAAGAGGAGTACAAAATTTAAGTTCTCTTTAACCTCTGCTCCCACATATTGTATACTGATAAGTGAACTGAAATGGACTGGTATTGGCCACTTTGAATCAGATAGTCATATGCTCAGGAATGACAAATTAAAGAGGAATGGTATCATATTCATCATGAAAAAGAGCAATAACACTTACAAGGAAGACCAGTTCTGTTTACTCTTCAAATGTTCACACTAACCACTAATGTCATTGAAGAAAAAATTGAAGCTTTTTACTAACTTCTGTAGTCTGAAATTGACCAAACATACTAATAAGACACATTAATAATTACTGGAGGTAAGAATGCTAAATTTGGAAGCAAAGAAGAATCAGTGGTTAGAAAATATGGCACTGATGATAGAAATGACAGCAAAGATTGCATGATAAAAATTTGGAAGACTGACAACATCTTCATTGCAAGTATCTTTTTTTCAACAAATAAATGGTGACTATACACATGGACTTGGACTCCTGGTGTGGACCTGTGGGTTAATGCACCAGACTGCAAAGCCATTTGAACTACAAGGTTGGCAGTTCAAGCTCACCAGCGGCTCCTTGGAAACCCTATACAGGGTCACTATGGGTCGGAACCGACTCAACGGCACTTCACAACAACAACAATACACATGGACCTAGCCAGATGAAAACCACACAAATACCATCAACTGCATATGTGGAATAAGGCCAGAGTCTCACAGTCAACAGATAACCAATTATTCATTTGCACGTTCAAGACTACAGAAGTCGGTAAAAATCTTCAATTTCTTCATCTGTGAGATGAACATAAAGTTTCAAAGGACAGCCCAAAAAGACACAGGAAAGTATTGTAATAAAATATGCAATGACCTGGAGTTAGAAAACCAAAAGAGAAGAACATGTTCAACACTTTTCAAGATGAAAGACTAGAAGAAAAAAATCAAGTCTTGTGTCAAAATATTGAAAAATTCTATGGGCAAAATGACACAGTAAGCATCAAAAGCAAATGGAAGTCATCTGCAGTCACTATACTAAAAGCAATTGGTTGATATTCAACCATTTCAGGGAGTTGCATATGATAAAGAACCAATGGCATTGAAGGAAGAATACAACCTGCACTGAAGGCATTGGTGGAAAAACAATGTTCCAGGAATTAATGGAATACTAACTGAGATGCTTCAACCAATGTATGCAGCACTGGAAGAGCACACTCATCTATGCCAGGAAATTTGGAAGACAGCACTCTGGCCAAGTTACTGCAAGATCCATGTTTGTGCCTATTCCAAACAAAAGTGACCCAACAGAATACATAAATCATCTAATATCATTAATATCAAATCCAAGTATTACTGAAGAGAAATAAAAAGTTGTAGGAGTACATTGACAGAGAACTGCCAGAAATTCAACCTGGATTCAGAAGAAGATTTGGAGTAATGGCTATCATTGCTGCTGTTTGATGGACTTTTGCTGAAAGGAGAGAATACCAGAAAGATGTTTATGTGTGTTTTATTGACTATGCAAAGGCATTCGACTGTGTGGATTATAATAAACTATGGATAACACTGTGATGTATTGCATTAGGCAAATCTCCTGCACAAGAGCTTTTTAAAGTATTGAAGAGCAAAGATGTCAGCTTGAGTACTAAGATGCACCTGACCCAAGCCATGGTATTTTCAATAAACTCATATGCGTGTGAAAGTTGGATAGTGAATAAGGAAGACTGTAGAAGAATTGATGCTTTTGAGTTATGGTGTTGGAGGAAAACATTGGAAGTACCATGGGATGCTAAAAGAACAAACAGATCTGTGTTGGAAGAAGTGCAGCCAGAGTAATCCTTGGAGGCCAGGATGGGCAAACTTCGTCTCTCATATTTTGGACATATTGTCAGGAGGGACCAGTCGCTGGAGGGTCAGAGAAAAAGAGGAAGACCCCCAGCAAGACGGATTGGCAAAGTGGCAGCATCAATGGGCTCAAAGGTAGCAACAATAGTGAGGTTGGCCCAGGACCTGGCAGTGTTTCGTTCTGTTGTGCATAGGGTCGCTATGAGTCAGCACCAACTCAATGGCACCTAACAACAACAATAACATTGTGAAAAATGGGAATTCCAGAGCACTTCATCAAGCTTATGAGGAAACTGTACATAGAAAAAGAGGCAGTCCTTTGAACAGAACAAAAGTCTGCGGCATGACTTAAAGTCAGGAAACATGAGCTTTAGGTCTATAATCCTTAACCATATTCAGAGCAAATAATCATAAAATCTTATGAAGAAGAATGAGGTAACGGGATTAGAGAAATATTCCTTGTAGGAAGTCCTATAGTATGCAGATGATACAACCTTGCTCGCTGAAAAGGCAGAGGACTTGAAGCACTTACTGATGAAGATAAAAAAAGGTACTACTTTCAGTATGGATCACAACTCAATGCAAAGAAAACAAAAATACTCATAACTGGAGTGATAAACAACATCATGATAAATGGAGAAAAGATTGAATTTACGAAGGATTTAATTTTATTTGGATTCACAGTCAATGTCTGTAGAAGCAGAAGTCAAGAAACTAAACAATATATTGCATTTGGAAAATCTACTGCAAAAAAGACTTCTTTAAAGTGTTAACAAGTAAAGATGTCACTAAGGACTAAGGTGAGTCATAACCAGGACATGGTATTTCAATTAATTTATTTGCATGTGAAATCTGATGTCTTAGTTATTTGGTATTGCTGTTGTTGGTGGTGGTTATGTTCCGTGGAGTCAGTTCTGATTCATAGAGACCCTGTGTAGGGTTTCTGAGGCTGTAAATCTTTATGAGGGCAGAAAGCCTCATCTTTCTCCTGTGGGACCACTGTTAGTTTCAAACTGCTGACTGTGAGATTAGCAGCCCAACTCGTAACCACTATACTACTAGAACTCCTTTGCTAGATGTCCACATTTAGAGTGCCAACTCTGAAGAAAGGTCCTTGTCTACTTTCAGCATCTGTAGGCCCAGTATTCCTTGGAGATGGAAGGAATGCATAGTGTCACTGTACATTCAACCATTTCATGAGGTAGCATCTGATCAAGAACCAACAGTATTGAAGAAAGAAGTTCATGCTACATTTAAGGGATTGATGAAAAGCAATTGATGGAATTGATGGAATGAAAATTGGAATGTTTCAACTAACTTTTGCAGCACTGGAGGTGCTTATTTGTCTATACCAAGACATTTGTAAGACAGATACCTGGCCAACAGACTGGAAGAGATCCATATTTTTGCCCATTCCAAAGGTGATCCAACGGAATGCAGAAATTATTGAACAAACTATCACTAACATCACATGCAAGTGAAGGTTTGTTGAAGATAATTAAAAGATGGTTGCAGTAGTACATTGACAAGGAGCTGTCAGAAATTCAAGACAGATTCAGAGGACATGGAATGAGAGATATTGCTAATGTAGATGAATCTTGGCTGAAAACAGAGCATACCAGAAAGATGTTTACTGGTGCTTTAATGACTATGCAAATGCATTAGACCAGGTGGATTATAACAAACTATGAATAACATTGTGAAGGATGGGAAACCCAGATCACCTAATTGTACTCTTTAGGAACCTGTACATAGAGTAACAAGTAGTCATTTAAATAGAACAAGAGGTTACTGAATGGTTTAAAGTCAGGAAAGATGTGGGCCAAGGTTGTATCTTTTCACCATGCTTATTCAATCTGTATGTTGAGCAAATCATCTGAGATGCTGTATTATATGAAAAAGAATGTTGGAGAAAGGCTCAATAACAACCTGCGATATGCAGGTGACACAACTTTGCTTCCTGGAAATGAAGATCATTGACTATGACCTTCAGTACAAACTGGATTAATAAAGAACATCATGATAAACGCAGAAAAAAGTTGTCAAAGACTTAATTTTGATTGGATTTGCAATCAATGCTTAAGAAATCAAACAGCTTATTATATTGGTTAAATCTTCTGCAGAAGAAATTGTAAAGTGTTAAAGAACAAAGATGTCACTTTGAGGACTAAAGTGCTCCTGACCCACACCATGGGATTTTCATTCACCATGTACAGTCAGTTCCGACTCAGAGCAACTAACCCTATACTCAACATAATGAAACACTACCTGGTCCTGGGCCATCCTCACAATCATTGCTGTGCTTGAGTCCATCACTGCTGCCACTGTGCCAATCCATCTCATTGGGGGTCTTCATCTTTTACACTGAACCTCCACTTTACCAAACATGATGTCCTTCTCCAGGGACTGGTCCTGCCTGATAATATTCCAACTTTCACATGCAAGAAAATACCATGGTTTGTATCAGGAACCTTAATCCTCAAATAGATATCTTTGCTCTTATACACTTAAAAGAAGACTTTGCAGCAGATTTGCCTAATGCAATATGTTGTTTGATCTCTTAACTGCTGTTTCCATGAGTGTTGATTGTTGATCCAAGCAAAATGAAGTCTTTGACAACTTCAATCTTTTCTCCATATGGCATGATGTTGTATTGTTCTAGTTTGAGGATTTTTGTTTTCCTTATTTTGAGGTGCACTGAAGACTGTGGTCTTTGATTGTCATCCATAAATATTTTCAGTCCTCTTCACTTTCAGCCAACAAGGTTGTGTATCATCTGCATATTGCAGGTTGTTAATTAATTGTCCTCCAATCCTGATGCCTCATTCTTCTTTGTGTAATCCAGCTTCTTGGATTATTTGTTCAGCATAGAGATTGAATTAAATATGGTGAAAGAATACAGCCCTGGCAGAAATATTTTATCATTTTAATTTTAGTTTATCTATCATATGCTATAAGAAACCCTGGTGACACAGTGGTAAAGCACTCACCTGCTAAAGGACAGGTTGGTAGTTCAAACCCACCCACCTCTCCATGTGAGAAATATTTACAACCCTGTAGGCACTTCTGTTCTGTCCAATATTGTCTCCGTGAGACGGTGTTGACTCTATGGTAGTAGATTTGGACAGGCTGTGCTTTCTAGAAAACAGAGCCTGAGGTAATGCTTATGTGCTTACCTCTAATGCTTTGTGTTGTACTAAAGTTTTATTGAGAAATGTAATCACAGGGTAACTAGAAAAGGGAATTGAGACAGGGAAAGATAAAAGCAAACGATGAGTGTATTTAACCTTTGTGAATTGTTCCAATTCTTTCCTGATAAGGTTTTTTAATGAGAAGGGGTAATGTAGAGCCTGGGGGGAATGAGTGACTCAGGTGGGGAGAGAGGATACTACCAAAGGGGTTATGTCTGTCTTGGCTGTTTGCCTGGTAAGAGAGCACCACCAATTTAGCCATGATTTTAATGTCAGAATCATTGTCCAAATGCTAAACAATACAAATAATTGGTGTTGAAGGAAATGCATGTAAGATTATTGCATTGTGAAAATATATGAGGCATTAAGACTTTATGGCCAATTTGACAGATCTTTCAGACTATCCAGATTTTATTGTTAAATCTTGTCTTTCACAAAATTTTCTCTACACTTTGTCTTAAAGTTCTATTTATCCATCATGGCATTTTCTGCATTATCTCACAACTTAAGTTAGTTCTTACAATGAAAAATCTACTATTTATTAAATCTGGGTACAAACCAATGTGTCTCCTTTTTATAAGGACTCAAGTGAGAGACTTCACATCTGGTAATGCACAAGTATTAGGAATACTGTACTTCTCTGAGCTGCTCATTTATCTTTAGTTTTATTTTAGTTCTGTCTGAGCTGTAAGACTTGAGTAGAACCTTTATGTGACTCATTTTTTTTTTTATTTGAAAGATAGGGATAAGATTTTTATCTATGTCATAAGATTGTTCTGTAGATTATGTGAGGCTCTGTAGGATAAGCATTGTACTGCAAACCACAAGGTCAATGATTCAAATTCACCAGCTGCTCTGAGGGAGAAAGGTGCAGCTTTTTGCAGCCTTGGAAACCCTAAACATAGCCACTTTGATAGTTAAGGTTTTATGTTAACTTGACTGGGCCAGGATTCCCAGTGGTTTTGCAGTTGAAATATGGTTATCTCCAGGTGAAATCTAATACAGTCATAGTTAACTCTACGATGATTGGTTTTGGCCAGCCAATCAATTGACATAATGCTTCTTTAGGGGTGTGCCTGCTCCCAGGATAATGGACATGCAGGAAAACCTTGCTCTCTTTTCTACTGGGGACTGGGACTCTATGATTATAAGCCATTTCCTTCAATATATATATAAGTTTCCTGGGTTTTGTTTCTCTAGAACACTTTCCTAAGACAGCCATTATGAGTCCAAACCAACTTGAGGGCATACAACAACAGCAGTATGTGTTAAGTGCTTAGAATAGCACCTGGAACATTAGTACATACTGTCATTGTGTTGTTGTCAGTTGCAATAGAGGATTCTCCATAAGAAGGAGCTCTGGCAGTGTAGTGGAAAAAAAAAAGACTTGTTGATCTCTTCCATAATGATTACATCCTAGGAAACCATATAACCATATAGGGTAGTTCCACTCTGTCTGATAAGCTTTCTATGAGTTGGAATGGACTTGGTGGCAATCAGTATATGCAACAGGAGATTTCCTTAGGTGGTCCAAATAGTTAATGCGGTCAGTGCTCAGTTTCTAACTGAAAGGTTGGATTTTGTGTCCACCAAGATCCAACTCAGAAGTAAGTCTTGATGGTCTACTTCTGAACAATTTTTCACTGAAAACCATGCAGAGCACAATTTGACTCTGACATACATCGTGTTATCATGAGTTGGAATCAATGTGATGAGAACTGTTTGATTATACTAAGTAGAAATGTGTTGTACTCCTCTTTGTAGCTTCATAATTTCTTCTACATAATGATACTCAATAAATGACTAATGACAAAACAAATAATTTTTGCCTGGGTACTTCATCTCTGCTTGGCAACTTGATAAAATGAAGGAACCTCAGTTATAATAATAGAACTACCTTATAAGACATTTTTTCTTTTCTGGACGTAAGACCTACTATACTTAACTTCAAATATAGGAATGAGCAGAAAGCCTATTCCTATGAGACTTCTCAATTATTCAAGGTGCTGGACCACTCCATCTCTTGACATCACACCGGTCACTCTCCATCCCCTCAGCACTTTCCTCTCCCCCATTTGGCTTCAATAATTAGCAATGTCTCAGAGAACTCAAGAACTCTATTTATAGTTAAGTGGTTTATTAAGGAATAGAGTGCAACTCAGGATCAGGATCAACAGGCAACAACTCAGTAATCAAGATCAGTAGGCAGAGTATTTTTTTTCTTCAATGCAGGACAGCTTTCTCATTTCTTCTTGGTTGCCTCAGGACAGACACATCTTGGCGCTGCTGTCTGTCACCACTGACTCTGGCACCGGACCCCTTCTGAGACTCTTATCGTCTTCAGTGTTGCAGCTCTTTTAGGAGGTTCTTTGCCTCCTCTCTCTCTGCTTCTTCTTTCCGCTTTCTTCTTTTTGCTTCTTTTCTTGTTTCTTTCTATGGAATTGGTTGTATATATACACAAACTCCTTATAAATGTTAACACTCTCCCACCAGAGCCACAAACTGACCAATCCTATCTACATAGGCCAGAGACTCTACATTTGCAAAGTAATGTGACTGGACTACAACTCATTCATCTGCATATTGTGTTGACCAGTCCCTGCAAGGTGTATACCAATCTGAAGACAAGCTGCAGTTCAGGACCAGACAAAAAAAGATCAAAACCAAGTTGTTTATAGTTTACCCAATCAACCTCGTAATATAAAAAATGCTTCTGGAATAGAACACTAGGGTAAAAGTAACTCATCAGGACTTATGGGAAAAATCTTTCAACCTGTTTTTCCAAAGACCAAGGCAAAAACCTGAAAGGAACTCATTTTACTACACCTATGTGCCCACGGGCTGCCAAAAGTACCAATAGATCCATTTTGGAAGAAGCTCAGCCAGAGTGCCTTTGGAGGCCAAGATGGCCAAACTTCATCTCTCATACTTTGGACATATTGTCAGGAGGGACCAGTCGCTGGAGAAGGATATCATGTTTGGTAAGGTGGAGGGTCAGAGAAAAAGAGGAAGACCCCCAACGAGATGGATTGGAAAAGTGGCAGCATTGATGGACTCAAGTGTGGCAACAATAGTGAGGTTGGCCCAGGACTGGGCAGTGTTTCATTCTGCTGTTCATAAGGTCGCTATGAGTCAGTACCGACTCGATGGCACCTAACAACAACAAAAACAACGAATGTATCAAGCCAAAGTCTAGGAAGCATATTTTTCTTTTAATATTCTATTGTGCATTGGGTGAAGGTTTATAGAGCACACCATCAGTTTTATATTTGACAATTCATACACAATTTGTGTCATCTCACTGACTGCAACCCCTTCAATGTAACATCACTTATCCCACTTCCTCCGTGTGTTTCCTGTTTATATTCTTCCTTCTTTCCTAATCTTTCTGAACTTTGTCCTTGAGTACATGCTGCCCTTTTAATCTCAAATGGTTGATTATTCTAAGGTGTGTGTACCTTACTAGTGTTTTTGTTCTTTCATCTGACTGAAAACTGAGACAATAGGTTGGGTTTATTTCCAGACCAGGAGGGTAACCAAGGGCCTGGGGGTTCCACCATTATCTCTCCTACTAGTACGCCTGGTCTTTTTTATGATTTTGAATTTTGTTCTACATTTTACACCCACTCTATCCAGGACCATCTAAAGTGATTCTACAAAGTTTTTAGTGGTTTATCCCCTGCCTGATTCACCAGGAATTGATGGAATAAAAATTGAAATGCTTCAACAAGCTGATGCAGCTCCGAAGGCACTCACCTATGTTAAGAATGTAGGAAGGCAGCTACCTGGCCAACCTATTGGAAGAGATCCATATTTGTGCCCATTACAAAGAAAGGTGACACAATAGAATATGGAAATCACTTAGCACTATAAATATCACATGCAAGTACAATTCTGACAAAGATAATTCACATGAGTTGTAGCAGTACATTAACAATGAGCTCTCAGAAACTCAAGGTTGGTCCAGAAGAGGCTGTGGAACTAGGGGTATCATTGTTAATATCAGATGGATTTTGGCTGAAAACAGAGAATACCAGAGATGTTTACATGTGATTTAGTGACTCTGCAAAGTATCTGACTGCGTGGATCATAGAAAACTATGGATAACATTGCAAAGAACGGGTATTCCAGAACACTTAACTGTGCTTATGAGGAACTTGTACACAGACCAAAAGGCAGTCATTAGAACACAACAAATGGATCCTGAATAGTGTAAAACCAGAAGCATTGTGTGCCAGGGTTGTATACTTTCACCATATTTATCCAATCTGTATGCTAAGCAAATAATCTGACAAGCTAGATTATATGAAGATTTATATGGCAAACGTTTAAACAGGATTGAAAAAAAGGCTTATTTACAACTTGTGATATGCAGATGACACAATCTTGCTTGCTGGAAGTGAAGAGGACTTACAATACTGCTGAAGATCAAAGACTAAAACCTTCATTATGGATTGCACCGCAGTGTAATAAGTAAGACAAAAATCCTCACAACTGGATCAATAAATAAATAAAGGGAGAGAAAACTGAAGTTGTCAAAGAAGCTGAGTGGATCCACAATCAATGCTCATAGAAGCAGCAGTCACGAAACAAACAATGCATTATGTTAGGCAAATTTGCTGGTGAAAACCTCTTTTAACTGTTAAAAACAAAGGTTTCACTTTGAGGATTCATCTGTGCCTGACCCATGCCATGATGTTTTTAATTACCTCCTGCTCTGGTAGCGTAGTGGTTACGAATCGGGCTGCGAACCTTAAGGTCAGTGGTTCAAAACTATCAGCTGCTCCGCGGGAGAAAGATGAGGCTTTCTAGTCCCGTAAGGATTTACACCCTCGGAAACCCTGTACAGGGTCGCTATGGGTCGGAACCGACTCGACGGCACTTAACAACAACAACAATGCATGTGAAAATTGGACAATGAATAAAGAAGACCATAGAAGAACCGATAAATTTGAATTATGATGTTGGAGAAGAATACTGAAAGTACCATGGACTTCCTGAAGAATAAACAAATCTGTCTTGGAAAAAGTACAGCCTGGTAATTTGGAGGGTCAACGAAAAAGAGGAAGGCCCTTGAAGAGATGGATTGGCACAGTGGCTGCAGTAATGGACTCCAAGAAAACAACACTTGTGAAGATGGCTCAGGACCAGGTCGTTTTTTGTTCTTTTGTGCATAGGGTCACCACTATGAGGTGGAAAATAGCAACAACAATTCACTGAATGTCACTCCATGACAATTCTGTACTTTTAACATTATTAAGGAGTCCTGCTGCGATGCTGTGTGATATGCTCTGGGCTGTTAACCACAATGTTGGAAGCTCAAACCCACCAGTTGCTCCTTGGAAACCCTATACAGGGTTGCTATGAGTCAGAACTTCCTCGACAGCACTTTACAACAACAACATAATTGAAAGACTCCAGGCTCTCTGAAACTAACAGGATTTTCTCCTTAAATTTGCTTTAAATATGCTGATTCCTCTATGTAGCACTTAATGTTTAAATTTGAGTCTAGATCTCTGACCCTTTATAGGGGAGATACGTATGCTACTGACTCCAACAGGCAGAGTCAGGTATACCCATGCTTACCACCCTACCATGCCCTGTACATACCCTTGTAATTCTCTGCACACTGTTGTTCCTTACCTTGATGCTCAGGCAGTGATGGAGGAAGATGGAAGAAGAACTCAGGCTTTACCATCAGACAAAATCAGATTCCGTCTTTGCTCAGTTACTTTTTAGCAATGTGACCTTAGCATTGCTATTTAATCCCTGAGAGCTAAATTACTTGTTTTGAAATGAAGGCACTAAAACTCACCTCATGGGATTATTAGGAAGATGACATTTGGTAAAAATACAAAGGTTGGGCACATAATTGTACTCGGTCATTAAATAATAGTACGGGTTCTCATTAAGTAAAATCTATTTCGAATTATTATGAAGTTCTTACAAAAGTGAATGAAATTTTGAAAGTATGTTTTGAAAAAATCAACATGAAATTTTAATTGACAGGATTGGGGTTTATGGAATTAAGATTAATTGAGGGTTATAAATGTGACATGGGGGGAAAAGAGGGTGTCTTTTAACTTCCTTCTAAATAGTACTAAGCACAGCATCATGTGTTAATAGACACTTACTAATGATTTTGATTAATGACCAGCAAGTTATTTACTTCCCTTACTCACCTCTCCTTGAGTATCTATTACAGAGTCAAATTTCAGAAGGATTAGCATGATATTAGAACAGCAGTGCCCCCAAACCTCACCATAAGCACCAGTTTCCAGATGAGGCTATTCTTGAAAGACTTAATTTAAGCTTTTCCACTTAGCATTTAGTGTGACTTATTTTGTACAATGACAAAGCTGCAGGTGTTAACAAAATCTAAGAGTTTAAAAATGTGCCTGTGGTATATTTAAAGTGACCAAAATAACTTTTTTTTTAAGATTCAAAAATAAACTGTTGACATAAATCACAGAAATACCACTGCTTGAGAAATAAGATTTATTGCATATCATCATTTTAGCTCAGAATTAAAGGTCCTAAGTAACCTAGCTCCAGTTCACCTTCCAGACACCTCTAGAACCCACCTCTTTCTCTTAAGACCCCTACACACCAACCATATTTTGGAATATTTTTGCCTCTCTGTCTTTGATTTCTCCTTAGTCTATGACATATTTTAGAGTAGAGGAATGAGTTTTCCATCTTTTTATTCCAGCTCAGCTGGCAAACAATAGATGCTTAGAACATGTATATTTAGTGGTGGATGACTAAAAGAGAGGTCTATAGGGATATAGAGGGACTGTTGGTTCTGTTGTTTAGTGCTATTAATTCGGTTCCTATTCATAGTAACACTGTATAAGGTTTCTGAGGAGCAGTTGGTGGGTTTGAACTGACAACCTTGTAGCTCAAACTGACCTTGTGGTCCAGTGCATTATCCTGCAGTGCCACACCAGGACTCTAGAGTCATTTCTCCATGAAGTAGACTGTGGGTCTCATGGGAAGGACAATGACTAGAGTTGTAGTAACTGGCTGGGCTCCCGAAGCTGAGATAATAAACTGTGCCCACACTTCTTCTGATAGAGGAGTGACAGAGAAGCTGTGGCTCACACATTTGGCCTATTCTGAACAATGAATGAAGTTCAGAAGGGAAGGGAATTTTGAATAGACCATAAAGTATAACATTTAGCTGGTCCTTAAGCCAAATTCTACTCTCCCAAAGTCCTTTTCCTTGGAATTTATGGCACAACTTTAGGAAGAAGCCTTTTACTTGTACAAGAGAAATTTTTAAAAACTTACATGATGGTCACCAGGTAGGTGGTGTCCAATCACTCCTTTTAATAAGCAATGTAAAGCAGCAGCTCTTGGGGATTACAGTAAGAGATGACTCTTATAGCATCACAGTTGAAAAACTAAATGGTCAGGTGCTGGAACCAGCAAAAAAATAGAATACCTAAAATAAATTATTGGTATTCTATCATCCCTAATTACTCATACTTTCAAACTATTAAACCTCAAGAAATTTCTAGAATTTTGAAACCAGAAAACAGGATTTGAAGTGCCAGAATTTAAACTCCTAGGAAGAGATTATGTCTTTTAGGTTTTCTCAAATGGAAGAAACCAAATGCAACATTTTATAATATTGGAGAGTCACTCCCTCCAAGGGAACCGGGAGACATCTTTAGGTTATATTATTATGTGGGTAAGGAGCTCTGGTAGCATAGTGGTTACAAGTCAGATTGCTAACCTCAAGGTCAGCAGTTCAAAACTACCAGCTGTTCCCTGGAGAAAGATGAGAGATTCTGCTCCCATTAACATTTATAGCCTTGGAAACCCTATACAGAAATACAGTGCCCATTTAAAAGCATATTGCTGTTGTTAGGTGCCATTGAATCTGTTCTGACTCATAGAAACCCTGTGTACAACATAATGAAGCCTGACCTGGTCCTGCTCCATCCTCACAATCTTTGTTATGTTTGAGTCCATTATTATTTCATTCCTGTCATCGTTTCACTGATCCTTTACTTTACCAAGCATGGGATCCTTCTCCATGGATAGATCCCTCTGATAATATGTCCAAAGTCTATGAGATGAAGTCTTACTATACTTGTTTCTAAGGAATATTCTTGCTGTATTTCTCTTCCAAGACAGATTTATTTGCTCTTTTAGAAGTCCAAGGGATATTTAATATTCTTTGCCATCATCATAATTCAAAGGCATCAACTCTACTTTGGTCTTCCTTATTCTTTTTCCAGCTCTGACATGAGGTGACTGAAGATGCGACGGCATGAGTTAAGCCCACCTTCGTCTTCAGAGTAACATCTTTGCTTTTGTATAGTTTAAAAAGTTCTTTTGCAGAAGATTTACTCAATGCAATACATCATTTGGTTTCCTGACTGCTATGTCCATAGGTGTTGATTGTGGATCCGAGTAAATTGAACCCTTGACTTCAATCTTTTCTCCATTTATCATTATGATGCTTCTTAGTCTAGTTATGAGGATTTTTGTTTTCTTTAGAAAGCATAAAGAAACAATTTTATTTGCATATCTAGGCGGCGAAGTGTCAACTTTCAGTTCCATCACTGCTGAGTCTATTCTGATTCATGTCAACCCCATGTGTTACAGAGCAAACTGTTCCTTAAGGTTTTCTTGGCTATAATCTTTATGATTAGTCTAAGACCTTTCTTCCAAGGGTGGGTTCAAACTGCCAACCTTCAGTTTCGTAATGGAGCACAAATCCAGCTACACATAGAAGACGACTAAATGAAATATTTTTCCTAATCATAGTCACGAATCCTGGTGTGGTGCTGTAAGATAAGCACTGGACTTCTGACTGCAAGGTCTGCAGTTCAAATCCACCAGTCGCTCCTTGGAAACCCTATACAGTATCATTACAATTCGGAGCTGACTTGATAGCTTAACAACAGCATAGGCAAACATTGTCTATCTTTTAAAGGTCAACTTAAGTCTTATATATGTATGACCTCCCTACCCTCTGACCCCAGTTGATCAGACTTTCTTAAGTCACAGCAATATTTCCCTTTGAAATCTCTGAATTTAAAGCATCCTTATCCATAGTCTATAGCTATTCATTTGACAGTTGTTCAAAGACACACTGTACAACTGGTTAGTCTTTCCTCAAAGACTTGGTCCTTTTGTAGTTCGGTGCATCTAGTATTTAAGTTTTTCAGTTATGCAGTAGTCTCAGAATCTAGAAATTTGGGAGCTGTACTCAAAGCAAAAGGAACCTTGGTGGTACAAGGAATAAGTGCTGGGTGTTAACTGAAAATCAGTGGTTCAAATTCACCAGCCTCTTCAGAAAGATGTGGCGCTCTATTTCTGTAAAGACTGAAGTCTTGGAAACCCTATAATTCAGTTCTACTATGTCCTACAGGGTCACTAGGAGTTGACGTTGATTCTGATGGCAATGGGTTTAGTCAAAACACAAGTTTTGAGATTATTTTTTAAAATGAATAAATGAACACTTGGTGCCTGTCACAAGTACCACATGACACACAAAATCACAAATGGGACTATTTCAACCGTTAATATTATTTCCTGTTGTTTTTACACGGTATTTCACACTTTCTGCAAACCTTTGTGCTTAGCTATTTCTTATGATTAAAATAATAAAACATTCATTGTTAAAATGTTTAAAAGTATGAAAAAAGTAAGTAAACAGAAAGTAAATCACTCAAAATTCCATTACTCATTCTAGCATATTTCCTGCATATTTTTACATATTTGGGACTTTACTATACATGTCACTTTATATCCTGCTATTTGCATTTAATATTGTAGCATAAAGATTTTCCCTAGTCAGTTAAAACACATACCAAGCATAATTCTTAACTGAAAATTGATATTTCTTTTTTCCCTATTCTCATTATATGAATAATTCATGCTAGTTATAAAACTTTCAAATAATATATGTGTATATAGCAAAAGTAATCCCACCACACAGAAATAACTGCAGTGAAATTTTTGTCCATGTGTTTAAACATACACTTATATGCATATATACAGATAAATATATATACCAGGAGACTTCAAAAAGTTGGTGGAAAAATTCCATTATCTTTTAATTCTATTTGTCCACGAACTTTTGATGTCTTCTTGTATTTATGCAAACACGCAACGTGGGTATCACACTTTGCATACAGTTGTTGTTATGGTTAAGTGCCATGGAGTCGGTTCTGACTCACAGTGACCATAGTATAGTGTTTGTGAGGAGCAGCTGGTGGATTTGAACCATTGTCTTGTGGTCCAGTGCATATCCTACATTGCCCACCTAAATGTATCACTTAATATATTTTGGAGATCTTACCGTTTAGCATCTGCTTATTTATTTTTTCTTTACTGTTTTAAGCAGCTTCATAATATTATGTTATTAAAATAATTTAATGATCACATTACATTTCATTGAGTGGATTGGCTCCAACGTGCTTAACCTTTCACTGCCCATTTCCAGTCCTGCAATTGATGAAAACTTTGTTTCTTAAGCTTTAGAATGAAAAATAATGCTAAACCAAAATAACATTATGATGAATATCTATATCCATAAGTGATTGTATACATGCAAAATTATTTTCTTGTAAAGTGCCACAATTGGGATTATTGGGTACCTTAGATTGGGTAGCTCTGGTAGCCTAGTAGATTAATGGCTGGATTGCAAGCCACAACAAGGTCAGCGATTGGAATCTACCAGTCCCTCCGTGGGATACAGACAGGGTTTTCTATTCCTATAAAAATTAACAAGACTCCTGGTATAGCCTTGTAGGATAAGCACTGGACTGAGAATCACAAGGCTAGCAATTCAACCGACCAGCTGTTCCTCAGAAACCCTATACATGGTTGCTGTGAGTCAAAACTGACTCAGTACACAGCAACATTGGGATTACTGATTCAAATACAGAAAAGAATGTAAGATTCTTGATAAATATTATAAATTGTCTACGGTTTTAATTTGAAAATGCCTTATTTTTTATTTTATGTAAAATTGGCAAGGTCAGCAGTTCAAACTCAGCAGCAACTCCTCAGAAACCCTATACAGGTAGCTATGAGTAGGACTTGACTTGAAGGCATTTAACAACATCAACAATATCCTAAAAGCCTTTCAAATTCAGACGTGTAGTCTGTCATTAATAGTGCAATTATTGCACATCTTTTATAAAATTTATTTTGAATTTAAGAAAGACAACTGGATAGATAACTGGTGTGTGTGAAATTTGCTTGCAGATCTATTTGATAGTGGTATCTAGCGCTACCTTTCCCCCTTTGGGAAAACCAGTGACATTAGATGCAATGTACTGTACCCAGAAACACAAAATTGGCTTTTAGAAAATGCATTAAGTGCTCTCTGTAATATTTCCTAATGTAAGAAGAGTTTTTACTTAGGAAAGTGTTCAGGTTTGAAGTTTCTTGTAATTTACTAAGAAAAGTGTGCAATCAGAGTTAAAATTTCATGAGCACTTTGCTTAAGGAATTACTTTTCACCTCGGTTCAATGTTAATTTACTTAACTTGTAAGCAAACAGAATGTAGCAATACTATTTCTATCCTAAGAACATATGCATGTTGTTCCATTAGTAGTAATATTTTCATCAGAACATTGTTGAGCAGTAGCAAGTGATAACATTTGTAGGCAGTAATCAGAGACTTGACAGCTTTCTTCACCACTAACATTCTTCCTTCTAGGAGGCGAGCGATGTAAATTGAATAGAACACTTCAGAAAATGATTATTAGCTGATGTTAACTCAAATATCATGTTGAAGTTGAATTACTTGTTTAAAAGGAGACAAAATGATGTTCTGATATTGTGGTTTCCTTATGGCTTGATCTTATAGGTGGAAGTCAAAATACATGGAGAGAACTATGTAAAAATTCTAATCACACAGAGAAAATAAGAGTTATCATGTGTGAATTTCTTCAAATTCTGCTATCAACTTAAATTTTACTAACATCCATCCCACTGTTTTCCTCCCTTCAAGCAATTCTGAAGGAAGAGTTGCCTTTCTTTCTAGCTAAGGCTAAACCCTCACATTTCCTATAGGAACTCTTTACATCAAAAATAACTCCGTATTTTTTTTTTTCTTCAATCTATTCAATCTCGACAGGCAAACTCTTAAAAAACTTTCTGTGCTGCTTCAACTGAATCTCCTTTTATATATATATATTAAAGTTTTTATTATGAATTGAGTGATAGTTTACATGGGGGAACATTGTTCATTTCATTGCAATGATTACAATCCCCTGCATGCTTCATCATTCAACAGTATTGCTTCTATTCCCTTTGTTTTTGGATATGCACCAAAACACTCAGGAATATACAATCATTCAAACTGCCAAAGGGCACACCCTGCCCCCTGGCCGCCAGCACACATCCCCTCTCCCTCCATGAGTCTAGAATCCTCAGCTGCTCCATCTCTCCATGTCTGACATTGCTGCTTCCCTAATTAGGGCCCCACACTCTGCTCCTGCTCTTCTCCCTTGAAGGTCCCAGGGTCCTCCGCTCTGGGATATAAGATCAACCTCTCACCCCTTTTTGCTATAAAACTTCTACTTATACAGTTGTGACAACAGCAATTAGTCATGATAACAATTACTCACTATTGAATCATGAGAGTCTTGTCCCCATCTCCTTTCACCAGACCTATCTAGACAGGATGAAAACCACTCAGTGGGCATTCTACCTTCCCCCATATACTCTGAATCTAAACTCCCTCTTGAAAACTTGTAAGCCAGTCATTTCTTGCCTTTACAGCTCTCCCCTTGCCCCATTTTAGGTAGCCAAAGTCTAAGTTGCTCTTTGCTGTAAAGATTCTTTTCCTCTTGGTTGGTATTTAAGCTATTACATCCATAAGTATAGGTCAAGTTCATCATATTGTAGTGATTTACACTTGTTTTCGTTAAAAAAAAGAAAAAAAAAATTTTTTTTTTCTTTCCTCTAGTCAGTGAAGCTAGGTCCAATGGGCACTATCTGCAAGTCTGGGAACCCTTGTTCATATCTCCTCATATCAACTGGATGCTTAGCTCTCAGCTCTCCGTGGCCATGTCCTTGTCCATGGGCACAGGAGTCCCCAGGTCTCACCGTACTTCAGGCCAACCAACTTTCACCATAATCCAGGTCGATGGGGGTCTATGTAACTTGGTCAGATTCAGCCCACCTCTTTATTGCTGCTTTCCCCCCTATTTTACTTATACTTTAAGTTTAGCTTTACTTTGTTTTCAATAAAGGGTTCTCAGCCAGATTTCCATGAGAGAAGTAAACTCAACAGGGAATTATTTGAATGACTATTTTTTCCTCAAATCACTCATAGATGACAGAGTGAGAACCTTCCATCATGTTCATAATATACAAGGATGCTTAAGTGCATTAAGGCTTAATTAATTCTTTATTCTCTAATGGAATCATGGTTGAGAATGACCTTCCACTATTTATTTCTCTCACCTAGGAGGCAACTACTTTTCCCTTTTTCAGCTGATTCTTACGGCATTTACTTTCATGTCATAAAATAATATATTTACATATTATTTTCTCTTAGTGGAAAATGAAGATAATGACAAGCAAACAAAACAAAATAATGACACCTTAAAGATATCAGAGTCTCTATGAGCATCAATTTTGGTCTCTTCTTTCTTTCCTGCCTTTTTAACAAGCTTTTGTTTTCTACATACATGATGTTCTTGATCTTAACCGACAACTCCTCTGGTCTTTGCTCATTAATGTTAAATGCGTCAAATCTGTTCTTGAGATGGTCTCTAAATTCAGGTAGGATATACTCAGGGAGTATGTCAGGGTTGTATTCTTTCATCATACTTATTTAATATGTATATTTAACAAATTTACAAATAATCTGAGAAATTGTATTATATGAGGAAGTACATGGCATCAGGATTGGCAGAAGACTCATTAGTACTTTGTGATATATCAATGATATAGTCTTGCTTCCTAGAATCAAAGAGAATTTAAAATACCTACTAATGAAGATCAAAGACTACATCCTTCAGAATGGATTACTCCTCAATGTTAAGAAAACAAAAATCCTCAACATTGGGGCAATAAATAATATCATGACAAATGGAGAAAAGATTGTAGTTGTCAAAGAGAACATTTTGCTTGGACCCACAATCAACACTCATGCTAGTAGCAACCAAGAAATCAAATGATGCATTACATTAGGCAACTCTGCCGCACAAAATCTCTTTAAAGTGTTCAGGAGCAAAGATATCAATCTGAGGACTAATGTGTGCCTGAACCCAACCCATAGTATTTTTTAATAGCCTCAAATGCATATAAAAGTTGAACACTGAATAAGGAAGACTGTAGAAGAATTGATGTATTTGAGGTACGATTTAGAGAAAAATACTGAAAGTACCATGAGCGCCAGAAGAACAAATAGATCTGTCTTGAAAGTAAGTACTGCCAGAATGCTCCTTAGAAGCCAGAATGGCCTCTCATACTTCAGTCATGTTATCAGGAGTGACCAGTCCTTGAATGACATCATGTTTGGTAAAGTGGAAGGTCAGAGAAAAAGAGGAAGAACCACAAAGTAATGGATTGGCACAGTGGCAGCAGCAATGTACTTAAGCACAAAATTGTGAGGATAGCTTGAACTGGGCAGTGGTTTGTTCTATTGTGCATAGTGAGGACTAAGGTGTGCCTGACCCAACTTGTGGTAATTTTGGTGACTTTGTAAGCTAAGCACTGGACTGTAAACCACAAGATTGGTTGTTCGAGCCTAAGAGTTGTTCCTTAGGAGAAAGATATGGCTTTCTTGATGCCTCAAAGATTTACAGCCTCAGAAACCCTCTGTTGTTTTGCTATTAATCAGGACCAATTCAATAACATTTAATAGCAACAACATATGCATGTGAAAGCTGAACAGTGAATAAGGAAGACCATACAAGAACAGACGCATTTGAATTATGGTGTAGGCAGAGAATATTGAAAGTAACATTGACTATCAGAACAATAAATCTGTTTTAGAAAAAGTACAACCAGAATAGTCTTTAGAAGTAAGGATAGAGAGACTTCCTCTCATGTACTTTGGACAAGTTGTCAGCAAGGACCACTTCCTGGAAAAAGCCATCATAGTTGGTAAAGTTAAAAGTCAACAAAAAAGAGGAAGACCCCTGTGAGATGGACTAACACAGTGGTTGCAACAATGCGCTCAAATACAGCAATGGCTGTGAGGACGGTGCAGGACTGGGCACTGTTTTGTTGGTTGTGCATAGGGTCACCATGAGTCAGAGGAGACTCGAAGGCACCTAACAACAACAACAAGGCCTTAATCCCTGGGAACTACAAATGTTTGTAACCTTATTTGAAAAAAGGATCTTTGCCAATATGACTAATAATAGATTGAGTTACGGCTTTTACCATGAGGAGATTATACTAGATTATCTGGGTGGACTCGTATTGACATCACGAGATTCATATAAGAGACAGGCACAGGAAGAAACACACATAGAAGAGAAGGCAATGTGACTACAAAGGCAGACATTGAAAAGATCCCATCATAAACCAAGGAATGTCAGCATCACCAGAAACGGAAGCAGGCAAGGAACAGATTTTTTCCCAAAGACTCTGTGGGAAGGCCAACCCTGCCAACACCTCATTTTCAGTCCACTGAAACTAATTTTGGACTTCTGGCCACCACAACTGTGAGGGAATAAATTTCTATTGCTTTAAGCCACCAAGTTTGTGGCAATTTGTTACAGCACCAAAGGCAACTAAAAAAGACAAACCCTTATGCCTCCTCGTGCCACCACCAAAACAGTGCACATTGTCCCTTCCTTTATTCCCTCAATGTGCCTGCCTATAAATTAATTCTGGGTAAATATGCATTCAGTGTCTATAATATTATGACTCTATAATTACAATGCATCCTAATTTACAAATTCATTTCCTGCACAGCATTTTTTTCTGTCCTTTAGTTAAATGGCAAAAAGTAACTTGGTGTGTTTGCTTTACTTTCCATGAACCGATTACTTCTTAAGCCCCAACCATTTTACCACACATCTCAGTCACCTTTTAAGATGGCAGTCTGTTCCTTTTGTCTTCCTGAACAAGTCTTTCCAGGAAGCTTCCCACCTTCTGCTATCGAGCCTGGCTGCCCACTATACCTGGAACATAGGTTCCTTTTGGAATCTCCTGGGGATTCCTTTTCTATCTTTCCTCTGTTGAGTCTCTTGTTTTCTGTATGCCATGAAGTCCTCATTGTTGATATTATCTTATGTTTGTAAAACACATCCTTCAATAGCTTTCTGAGAGGCAGCATTTCGCTCACATGTTCTCTTTTCTTGACTCTAGGGAAACAGTAGCACATTCTTCAGTAGCCTGGATTCCACAGTTCACTGTGGAGTTTTGCTTATGCCTCAATTACAGTGTCCAACTGATCAAGTCCTACTGTTGAAATATTTCATAATTGTCATCTCCCCAATGTAAAAAGGTTTCTGGTTTTGCCTAGTCTCTAATATGATTTCAAAAGGCAACAGAGTGATATACAATAGGAATCTGATCATGCAATTTCCCTGTTTAAAATGGATGGCTAAATCTCTTAGTACATCATATAGGGCTCTTGGTTCGCTAACCCCTATTTATGTCTGTAGCTCTGTTTCTTGGTGGATCCATCCTGCCTTCATGAGTGTTCACTACATTTTTTGGTTTGGCTTCGAGGGAAAGTAAGTGTCAGGGCAATTATCTTCATTGAGCACACGAGGAAAGTAAGCAGAGCAATTTAAGGAATTAGTCACAACCAGAATAATGACAGTAATAATTAACAGTAACACTTATCCAATGCTTACTTTTTACTAAGCGGGTGTGGCGCTGTTGGTTAATACACTGGACTGCAAAGTCTACTTGAACCAGGAGGCCTGAGGTTCAAGTTTACTAGCTGCTCCTTGGAAACCCTATACAGGGTTTCTATGGGTTGGAACCTGACTCGACAGCACTTAACAACAACAACGACATACTGAGAACTTTACACATAATGCCTATTTAATTCTCCTGACAACTTATGAGATATGTACAATTATTATGCCCCTATTTTACAGATGAGGAACATAGGAACAGAAAGGCTGTTACATGCTTGTAGTTACAAAACTAGTAAAAGGCAGAGGAAGAATTTAAACCCTGTGTATCTGGCTTCAGAGCTCTTAGCTACCTGTACTATGCTGTCATATCAAAACATTAAATGGAAGGGCTAGGACTAAAACGTCTAACACTGTTTCTCTTGGATAATAAGCCCTTTGGGCATGTCCAAAATAATATACCGATCAGAGACATAAAGTATATAAGGTACATGGTCTTCATCTTTGAGAAGTGTACCAAACCACAAAACATCTTCATTTGGAGGGTGAATTAGACAAAGTTGGACCAGCTTGATTGTCAGACTGAACAGTGTGTAGTCTTAACATTTGTTGTTGGTGTTGTTCCGTGCCATTGAGTTGTTTTTGATCATAGCGATCCTGTGTACAACAGGATGAAACACCATCCGGTCCTGTGCCCCCTTCACAATTGCTGCTATGTTTGAGTACATTGTTGCTGCTAATATGCCAATCCACCTTGTTGAAGGTCTCCCTCTTTTTCTGTCCCTCCACTTTACCAAGCTTGATGTCCTCCCTAGAGACTGATAATTGGTCCAAAGTATGAGAGAACAAGCCTAACCATTTTGACTTCTATGGAGCATTCCAGTTGTATTTCTTACAACACAGATTCGTTTGTTTTTCTGGCAGTCCATGGTACCTTTAATATTATTCTTCAACACCATAACTCAAATGTATCAATTCTTCTTCGGGCTTCCTTATTCATTAAACAAATTTCACATGCATATGAGACTACTGAAAACATGGCTTGGGTCAGGTGCACTTTAGTCCTCAAACTGATATCTTTTGTTCTTGAACATTTTGTAGAGGTCTTGCACAGCAGATTTACCTGATGCAATGTGTCATTTGATTCCTTGGTTGCTGTTTGCATGAGTGTTGATTGTGGATCCAAGCAAAATGTAGTCTTTGGCAACTTCAATCTTTTCTCCATTTATCATGATGTTATTTATTGCTCCAATGGTGTGGATTTTTGTTTTCTTTACATTGAGGTGCAACCCATACCAAAGGCTGTGGTCTTTGATTTTCACCAGTCAGTATTTCAAGTCCTCTTTGCTTTCAGCAAGCAAGGCTGTAGCATCTGCATATGGCAAATTGTTAATGAGTCTTCCTCCAATCCTGATGCTATAT
Source organism: Chrysochloris asiatica (assembly GCF_000296735.1). NCBI lineage: Eukaryota > Metazoa > Chordata > Mammalia > Afrosoricida > Chrysochloridae > Chrysochloris > Chrysochloris asiatica. The sequence continues at coordinate 36,423,361 of NW_006408524.1, read as the reverse complement.
TCTTCTTCATGGAATCTAGCTTCTCTGATTATTGGGTCAGCATACAGACTGAATAAGTATAGTGAAAGAATACGAACTGATGCACACATTTCCTGATTTTAAACCATTCAGTATACCCTCATTCTGTCCTAACAACTGCCTCTTGGTCTAAATACAGGTTCCTCATGAGCACAATTAAGTGTTCTGGAATACTCATTCTTTGCAATGTTGTCCATAGCCTGTCATAATCCACCCTGCTGAAAGCCATTGAGTAGTTAAAGCATAGGTAAACATCTTCCTGTTATTCTCTACTTTCAGACAAGATCCATCTGATATCAGCAATGATATTCATCATTTCACATCCTTGTCTGAATTTAGATTGAATCTCTGTCAGCTCCCTATTATTTACTGTTGCAGCCATTTTTCAATTATCTTTAGCAAAATTTTGCTTGCATGTCATTAATGATATTGTCCGATGATTTGCATCATCTCTCTTTGGAATGGGCACAAATATGGATCTCTTCCAATCAGTTGACCACGTAGCTGTTTTCCAAATTTCTTGGCATAGATGCGTGAGTGCTTCTAGTGTTGTATCAGTTTGTTGAAAGACTTCAGTTTGTGCTCCATCAGTTCCCAGAGCGTTGTTCTTTGTTAATGCCTTCAGTACACATTGGACTTTTTCCTTCAATACCATTGGCCTTGATCATATGCTACCTCTTGAGATGGTTGAGCATCAACCATTTCTTTTTGGTACAGTGACTCTCTGTATTCTTTGCTTCTTATTTTGAGGTTTCTGCATCATTCAATACTTTGCCCAAAGAATTCTTCAGTATTTCAAGTTGACGTTTTAATTTTTTCCTCAGCTTTTCAGTTATAGAACTGCTGAGAATGTCACTCCCTTTTGTTTTCTAACTCCAGATCTTTGCACATTATAATATTTGACTTTATCTTCTAAAGCTGCCCTTTGAAAATTCCTGTCAAGTTCTTTTACTTCCACATTTCTTCCATGTGCTTTAGTATCTATGCTGGAGAGCAAGTTTCAGAGTCTTATCAGACATCCATTTAAGTCTTTTTCTTTTTTTCTTGGATTCTTAATGATCTTTTGCTGTCTTACTATATGATATAGTTCACCATAATTATTCTGGTCTTCAATCATTAGTGCCTAATGCATCAAATTTGTTCTTGAGACGATTTCTAAATGCAGGTGAGATTTGTTCAAGATCGTATTTTGGCTCTCGTGGACTTGTTTTAATTTTCTTCAGATTCAGTCTGAACTTGCTTATGAGCAATTGATGGTTTCTTCCACCATCTGCCCCTGGTTTTATTTTGGTTGATGATATTGAGCTTTTCCACGGTCTCTTTCCACAAATGTAGTCAATTTGATTTCTGTGTATTCTATTTGGTGAAGTGTATAAGCATCTTTTATGTTGTTTAAAAAAGTTATTTGCAATGATGAAGTCATTGGTCTTGCAAAATCTATCAGCATCATTTCTTTGCCAAAGCCATGTATTCCAAATCCTGGTCCTTTGTTTCCAACCTTTGCATTTCCATCATTAGTAATTATCAACACATTTTGATTGCATGTTTAATCAATTTCAGATTGAAGAAGCTGGTAGAATTCTTCAATTCCATCATCACTTGCTTTAGTGGTTGGTGCATAAATTTGAGTAATAATGCTATTAACTGGTTTTCCTTGTAGATATTTGGATCTTATCCTATCCTAGACTGCATTATATTTCAAGACAGATCTTGAAATGTTCTTTTTGATAATGAATGTGATACTATTCCTCTACAGTTTGTCATTCCTGGTATAGTAAACCATGTGATTGTCAAATTAAAAATGGCCAATATTATTCCATTTCAGTTCACTAAAGTCTAGGATTTTGATGTTTATGCATTCCATTTCATTTTTTACAGCTTCCAATTAAACAAAGTTGATTTTATTTGCTTCAGATATAAAGGTTAAGTATATGGTCATTGACTCTAAATCTAAGACATTCTTTCTTTCCCCCTTCTTTTTGCCACTTATTTCGCATTACTTATAGTGCAGTTGTATATATCTTCAGTTAGTCATGAGGATGGTTCTTAATTTGTTATTTATGTAGAGAAGTCCCTATTTTACATTTAATATGAAAAAAATCTCTTCTACCTTAGTGAAATCTGTATATGATATTTAGTTTGTTTTTCTCCTTCTTTTAAAGAAGCCACCACAACTACCTCTAGAGAACTGTCAGCTTAGATGTCCTTTGTTTACTCAATCTTAGGAAGTAAATCAAAATTATTTCTACATAGCACAACAATGAATCATGTGAAAATGAGCCTTCTTATATGTTTAAAACTGCTTGAAAGTAGTGGCACAAAGTAATTTAAAGAGTAATTTACTTTTCATGAAATTTTGTAAAAATGTTCATTCACTTTACTAAGACTTGATTTAGAGGTAGTATACAGCTCTGGTAGCGTAGTGGTTATGAATCGGGCTGCGAGCCACAAGGTCAGCAATTCGAAACTACCAGCTGTTCCGTGGGAGAAAGATGAGGCTTTCTGCTCCCGTAAAGATTTACAGCCTCGGAAACCCTGTGTAGGATCGCTATGAGTCGGAACCGACTCCACGGCACATACCACCACCAACAACAACATACAGCTCTGGTAGCATAGTGGTTACGAATTGGGCTGTGAGCCTTAAGGTCAGCAGTTCGAAACTACCAGCCACTGCATGAGGAAAGATGGGGCTTTCTGCTCCTGTAAAGATTTACAGCCTCAGAAACCCTGTACAGGGTTGCTATGGGTTGGAACTGACTCAATGGCACTTAACAACAACAATGTACACATTTAGTCTGGTCTTCTTCTGGATAATTACAAATTTAGTTTTAGTGGAGTGTGAATTAAAGAGGTATTGTTGCCTTTCTAGTGATACTCATTTCAACTGGAAAATTAAGGAGAGTAGGGAAGTACTGTTTAATTCCTTTTAAATGCCTCATGGTATCTGGTATCAACAGTGGGCACTTACTGAGTGTTGCTGATTGATGGGATGAAAGGACAGATGAGTCCCACAAGTGTGCTTAACTGTGCAGACGGTTCCTTGCGGAGGATGAAATCACAGAAGATGGAAGCTACATTCACAAAAGAAGAGAAAGAAAAACAAAGATTTGGTTTGGAACATCATAGATTTTCTTGGTTGTTTTAGAATTTCCATTTTTAGATAGATTTCTCACTTGTGTGAATTTATGAAAGGCAAATTAGTCTTCTGGTTACAACTTCCAATGTTTTGCTGTCAAGCTCCCCACTTGATTTTCCATTCTACCTTCTCCAAATGATTCCATTCTGTTAGAAATGTAATATGCAACTCTGTGTTTGAACAAGGGGTTACGATTTAGAGTTTCACAAGCATTTCTTATATTGTCTCCTTGAACATACATACAGTAAAATTATGCTCATCAAGTAACCTGCCTTAACAGAAAACCTGAACAACTTGGATTAAAAGAAAAAATACTAGACAGTGAAATAATCAAATGACTCCTATATGCACAAGCTCAATTAGAAATTCAGTGGAATTTAGGCATGATTAATTCCTAAGAATGAAAGTAAAGATAAAAACATTAACATTCTCAATTACACATATGACAAGATTCATTTATTAAATTAATTAATTCAATCCATTTTGTCACTTGCCTACTGTGCTACTATGTGCCAAACACTAGACTAGGCACTTTGGATATAACACTGAACCGGACTAAATTCTCTGACCTCATGGAATTTGCATCTAGTGGGGAGGGGGAAGAAAACATAGCCCTTTAATCAATAAGGAAAACATATGGATGAGGGGGCTTCAAAAAGTTCTACTATCTTTTCATTCTGTTTTCCACAAGCTTTTTTAAGGTCTCTTGTATATAAGATGTAGATTGGTATCATGAAGAAAAATAAAGTAGAAGGGAGATAAAGAATGATAGGATGCGGGGTGGGGAGGCCGGGAAGGTGGGTTTGCAATTTTAAGTTGGTGATTCATGAGTAAGTACTGAAGTTTTAGAGGGGAGGTGTTATACCTGTAGGTGGAGGGAGAGAAAACATCTTGCAGAAGAAGCATCAAGTGCGAAGGGTCTGTGGTAGCAGTGTGCTTGGCACAACTTCTCTTGTTGTTGTTATTAAGTGCTGTTGAGTCAGTTCTGACTCATAGCTGGTAGGTTTGAACTGCTGATCTTGAGGTTAACAATCCAGTACTTTTCGTACAGTGACACACCAGGACTCGAAACCTTCACTGGTAGTAAGACATCGAGTCGGTCACGACTCATAGTGACCCTCTATAGGGTTTCTGAGGCTGTACATTATGGGAGCAGAAAAGCCTCATCTTTCTCCCAAGGAGCGGCTGGTAGATTCCAACAGTTGACTCTGCGGTTAGCAGCCCAGCTCATAATCCATTACGCTACCAGGGCTCCTTACAGGCTCTCCTAGAACATTTGAAATTGAGAGCGTTTGTCTCATATCTGCTCCTAAGCTGCCCAGCTTCTCTCTGTTACCATTCATGCGGCTGCTGATTATTCATGGATGCTGCTTTCTCTCCATAGAAGCCTCACAAGAGGACACTCGTGGGACAGACATCATTCCCTTTATTTTCTTTTATTCCCCACAGTATCACCACCGGGATGCATTGCAGACAACTGAAAGCTATTACAGTAAAACCTGGAATAACCAAAATCTGTGAAAGGGGGAAACTGTCACGAAGAAAATCAAAAATATTTTCCACTAACAGCGAGCAATAGAAAAGTGCTAAGACTATACCCTGTCAAAGGTGGAAAACTTATGAGCCCCCAAACACAAGGCAATCTTTCATGTCTTAGTTCTCACAGGTTTCACTGTATGACTCTCCCCACATTGTGAAGGAGAAAAGCATAAGAAAAGTCAAACTCATCACAGGCACTCATGAAGACACCCTAGGTCTTTATTGCAGTCTTTAATGTCAAAGTCTTAACCCCACCATTGGCACCTCTTCTTCAAACAACCACAATATATGCTAATTTTCTTTCTTTTTAGGAGAATTCCACCCTCAACCTACAAGATTTCTAGGATCATTCCCCTTAACCCTTTGTTGTTGTTGTTAGGTGCCATCGAGTTGGTACCGACTAATAGCGACCTTATGCATAGCAGAACGAAATATTGCCCGATTCTAGGCCAAACTCACTACTGTTGCCACACAGGAACCCATTGATGCTGCCACTTTGCCAATTCATCTCGCTGGGGGTCTTCTTTTCTCTGACCCTACACCTTACCAAACATGATATCCTTCTCCAGTGACTGGTCCCTCCTGATAATATGTCTGAAGTATGAGAGATGAAGTTTGGCCATCCTGGCCTCCAAGGAGCACTCTGGCGTGCCTGCACGTCTTCCAATACATATCTGTTGGTTCTTTTGGTTCTTTTGGCAGGCCATGGCACTTTCAATATTCTCCTCCAACACTGTAGGGCATTGTAATACAATTCCATAAATTTGGCATCACTGCACGTATGGGCTGTGGCACTCAGGCCTGTCTGCCATGTGACCTAGTGGACTAGGTAATGTGTAGGTGTGTCTCTTCAGTTTCCCTAGTCATCCAGTGGTTCACCGTTAAATCATCTTCTACGTTTTATGAAGAGTGCCAGGGTCAGTATGTAGTATCTAATTCTCTACTGTCCATAACATAGCCACCAGTCTCATGTGCCTACTGAGAACTTGAAATGCATGAAACTCCATGATTGTTGTTGATAAGGGCTGTTGAGTGGGTTCTGACTCCTAGCAACACTGTATTGTATTTTTGAGGCGCTGCTGGTGAGTTTGAACCACCGACTTTGAGGTTCAAACTGATCTTGCGGTCGAGTGCTTATCCTAAGGGGTCAAACCAAGACTCCATGGCCCTTCCCAAATCCATTTTTAAAGGTACCTGTTACTTCCAATTTTTGATTTGTGAGTTGATTTCTTTCTGGTTTTAGTTTTTTCCTGGCTGTCAATCCTTTGCGATTCATTTATTTTGTTTTCCAGACTCTAAAATTTGATGTTGTCATCTTCTTTCCCATTCTTTTAGTTTTCACAGATTTATGCTACAGAAAAGAAAACAAACAAACAAACAAAAAACCCTCTTTATCGTTATTTTAATGAGGTCTTAGAAGCAGTCAAGAAAAACACATATTCAGTCCATTATATTCCATACAAAGTTCCCAAAAGATAACTCTGAAACAGGTCCTCTTTTGCTTTAGAGACTGTAGATTTAGAAAAAAATAAAATAAAAATAAAAGAGCCATTGTTATGAAATATAAGAATTAGACTTTAATAGTATTCTGTTATATCACAATATTTTGGTTACCATTTGAGGTTAATAATATTGAAATAGGAGTGAAGAGGATTTCATATGAAACATATGAAAATATCATTTCAATATTAAACTTTGTGAATATAGCCTATCTGTTGTTCTAATCCTTTTTAGGGAAACAGCTGCTTCAACCTTTCAAAAATTCTAAGTGAGAAAAACAAACAGAAAAAGATATTTTCCCCAACAATCTTTTTCTTAACATTGATTTATGTCTCCTATGTCATATTTTCACCTCAGTCTTTGTCTAGCTAAGGCACTCTGGTGGCACAAGTGGATTAAACATTGGGCTGTTAACTGCAAGGTTGGCGATTCAAACCCTTCAGCTGCTCCATGGGAGTTAGATGAGACTGTCTGCACCATTTACAGTCTCAGAAACCCTAAGGGCCAGTTCTACCCTGTGCAGTGTGTTACAACCTGGGCTGTTAACCATGCTGTCAGCAGTTCAAATCTACCAGCTGCTCCAAGGGTGAAGCAAGAAGCTTTCTGTTCCCATCAGGATTTACAGACTCTGGTGTGGCACTATGGGTTAATGCACTGGACTGCAAAGTCTGTTTGAACCACAAGGTTGGCAGTTCAATCTCACCAGCTGCTCCTCAGAAACCCTACACAGGGTCACTATGGGTCTGAACCAACTTGATGGCACTTAACAACAACAAGGTAGCTATGAGTCAGAATGGAGTCAATGGCAGTGAATTTGACTTGGTTTTGCCAGACTACTAACACATTTTAAAATTCATGGATGCACTTCATATTTAAAGATGACAAAATATTCATTTATTACTAGCAAGACAAAGGGTTAGGAAAAGTAACACTTTGTTCTTGAGTATTAAATGAACAAGATTGAACAATGCATGGGCTAGTGGGGACAGGATACATTTTTGAAAGAAATACATTTCAAATCTAAAATGCTTTATAAAGCTCTGAAGTATGTTAAATTCTATTTTTCAAGGGGTTTCAACCAATACTGGAAAATTTCTGTTTGAGAACAAAAGATCAAAATCTTTTTTTCTGAAGAGTAGGAAGGCGTTTTGATGGTACTGGGGATTTATAATGTTCATTCAGAGAAAGTCAATTTCTTTCAGGCATAAAGGTAAAAGCATCCAAAAGAGGTGCAGTGCTGACATTAGCTTTCAAAAAACATAAATAAAGACCAAAACCAGAGGCAGTAGTAAGGAAGCATACAGTCCCAAACTCAAATTAGTTCAAACTTTTCCTTGCTGCACTAGAAGTTCAATCCCCATTTATTGAGTTACCTGCATTTTGCTGATTATTTTTGCAACCATGAAAATTTAAATCGATTCATTTCTCTGATAATATATTTGTTTCACTAAATTGCCTTGCTTCAAACTGGCAGGTTTGATATAAGCTGTAACAACGGGCTCACACATAGCAAGGCTTATGAGGACGGCTGAGGACCAGGCATTGTTTCTTTCTGTTCTACACAGGGTCACTTAGATTTAGAGCTGACGTGACACACAACAAAAACATCCAAAGGGAAAAATTAACTGAAATATGGAACCCTGGATTTTCCGGCTAGAGAAAACTCAGATAGTTTTTTCAGTCCCTTGGTCTTCATCTTTGGTCTTTTTTTCAATAAATAACAACTGTCTCATATCATCCTTATTAGTCTTCCCTAGGAATGACTCTTTCTATGCTATTATAAATATTGCAAGGGATGCACGAATCATTTGCAAGTAATCTTGTTTACTGAATATGCGTATTACCAGGACTTGCTGACTTAGTGTGAAATGTTATGAGCTTTGTTCATTTCTCTGAATCTTGTATCTTTTTTCTTCTGCATTCTACATTCAGTAAACTGTGGAATAGAATTTGGTGTTGCTGGTTAGGAGTCAGACGGCTCCATTATTCATTAGCTGTAGGACTTTAGGAGTAATTCACTTTACTCCATCTGAATGTTCTCTTCTTCACAATGGTGATAATTATTGGTACCCAAATTATAGGGTTTGCTGTAATAATTAAGTGGGACAATCTTTGAACTAGCACTTAGGCTAGTGCCAAATGTATGTTGTTGCTGTTAAGTGCTTTTGAGTTGGTTCTGTCTTATAGCAACCCTGGATACCAGGGTTTCCAGGAGCAGCTGGTGGGTTTGAACCACCAACCTTGTGATTAGCAGTCCTGTGCTTCTCCTACATTGCCACACCAGGACTCTGCCTGATATATGTTGCTGTTGTTATTATGTGCTATTGAGCCAGTTCTGACTCATAGCAACCATGGATACCAGGGTTTCCGAGTGGCTGATTAGTTTGAACCACTGACCTTGTGGTTCAAACCAACCTTGTAATGCAACGCATTATCCTACAGTGCTACACCAGGACTCCTGCTTGATTTATGGTGTGGTGGTGGTTATGTACTGTGGAGTAGGTTGCCCCTGTACAGGGTTTCTGAGGCTATAAATCTTTACGAGAACAGAAAGCCTCATCTTTCTCCCACAGAACAGCTTGTAGTTTCGAACTGCTGACCCTGAGGTTGGCAGTCTGATTCGTAACCACTATGCTTCCAGAGCGCCTTGCCTGATGTATAAAAAATCCTAAATAGGCCTCTTACCTATTGTTATTATCTGCATCACTTGGCTAAGCACCTTGGCTAAGTAACTTGCTTTAGCTAATGGAATATGAGGGGAACTGATATACACAAATTTCAAGCAGAAGCTTCCAGAGCCATTATACAAAGCATATGTGAATCACAGCTTTGCTCCCTTGACTGAGAGAATATACTTCTTAGATAGCTGATGCTCTGTGTGTCTGGGTCCATTCTGGAGAAGACTCACAGTTGATCCAAAGACTCGTTTTGTGCATATGAAATAAACTTTGCCATTTTAAGATACTGAGATTTCTGAAGACTGTATGTGCAAACAGTTAATCAATCAATTACTAATGGAAAGGTTGGAAGTTCAAAGCTTCCCAGTGGTGCCTCAAAAGAAAAGACTGGTGATCTACTTCTGAAAGGTCACAACCATTGAGAACCCGACAGAGCACAGTTCTACTCTGACATACATGGGGCTGCCATTAGTTAGCATTGACCCGATGCTAGCTGGTACGAATGCTGTCTTAGTTATCAAGTGTTGCCACAACAGAAATACCACAAGTGGATGGCTTTAAGAATCTGAAATTGATCCTCTCAGAGTTTGGGAGACTAGAAGTTCGAATTCAGAGCAATAGCTCTGGAGAAAGGTCTCCTTTCAGCATCTGCAGGCCCAGCCTACCTTGGAGTTCTCCATGTGTCTTGACATCTATCTTCATCTGGATCCGGGAGCATCAAGATGTAGGTACCTCAGATTGATAGGATGCACTCCACTCTCAGCTCTTCTATCTTGGTGGCTGTAGGTGCCTCCTTCTCTGCTCTAGTCTCTCCTTTTATCTTTGTAAAGTAAAAGGCTTTGCATGCTACACCCTTGGGAGTCTCCCCCAAAGTCAGCTCAGTGTGGTGTATCCCATCCTTAATACACTTCTTGATTTATCACATCAAATCACATTATGGGGACAGCTATGTCTCAACTGCCAAATCACTGAGACTTCTAGTCCAGTCAAGTTGACATAAAACCTTAACTATCACAGATGCCAACTGGCTTCTTTTAAAAATTATTATTGTGTATAATACATGCCATCAGAATTTAGACTTATCTGTCAACTAACTTAGTATCTGTTGGCCTTGTTCATGTTTATCACTTATAGAATGAAATATATGTTCTATGCCTCAGAAAAGTTGATAATTTTCACAGTAAAAGATATGACCTCTGAGCAGTGCCACTTTTACAAGTTCAGATTACCTTTTGCTGAATTCTCCATTGTCATATGCCTTACTACCCTGTCAAGAGCAATATGACAATTTATGAAAATTCAGTTATACAATCTTGGTGTTTTCTTTTTTAATAAAAATATAATATTTTTTCTCCTGGTGACACTCAATTTAAAAACTGTTTATTGCTATGCTTCTGCTTAGTAGAAATGAAGCACATATTTCAAACATAAATTCACAATATCATGAATTATTAAAAGAAAAACCCAGACAATATCATACTGGGAATTAATTTACTTAATGCCTCCTTTGTGTTCCTGAGTTGCAAAAAAAAAAAAAAAGAAATTTAGAAGTCACTGGTTGTTGCTGTTGTTGTTAGAGGACATCGAGTTGGTTGCAATTCATAGCAACCTTATTCACAACAGAATAAAACACTGCCAGGTCCTGCGTTGTCCTCATAATTGTTGTTACTCTTGAACCCATAGATATTGCCGCTGTGTCAGTCCATCTCACTGAAGAGCTTCTTAAGTTCCTCAAACCTTCCACTTTACCAAGCATACTTCCCTTCTCCAAGGACTGGTCATTCCTCATAACATGTCCCAAGTATGACAGACAAAGTTTTGACATGCTGGCTTCTAAGGAGTATATCTGGCTGCACTTCTTTCAAGACATTTGTCTTCTGGTAGTTGATGGTACATTCATTTTCTTTTCCACAACCATAATTCAAATTCATTGATTCTTCTACAGTGTTCTTTATTCATTGTCTAACTTTCACATGCATATGAAGCAACTGAAAATATCATAGCTTGGGTCAGGCTCATCTTAGTTCTCAAGCAAATATCTTTGCTCTTGAGAACATGTTAAAGAGATCCTTTGCAGCAGATTTTCTTAGTGCAATGTGTTTGATTTCTTGACTGCTACTTACATGAGTGTTGATTGTGTGTTCAAGCAAAGTGAAATCTTTGACAACTTCAGGTTTTTCTTCCTTTATCATAACGTTATTTATTAGTCCCGGTGTGAGGATTTTTATTTTCTTTATGCTGAGGTACAAACCATACAGAAAGCTGTGGTATTTGATCTTCATCAGTAAGTATTTTTAGTGCTCTTCACTTCCAGCAAGTAAAGTTGTATCATTAGCATATCACAGGTTGCTATGTTCTTCTCCAAATGCCACATTCTTCTTCCTGATGCTATGTCCTTCTGCATATAATTCAGCATACAGACTGAATAAGTATGGTTGAAGGATACAACCCTGACAAACGCATTTCCTGAGTTTAAACCATTTAGTATCTACTTGTTCTGTTAGAACAACTGTCTCTTGGTCTATGCACAAATTCCTCATGAGTACAAGTAAGTGCTCTGGAATACCCATTATCCACAATAATATCCATAATTTGTTATGATACACACAGTTGAAAACCTTTGCATGATCAATAAAAGTAAACATCTTCCCAGTATTCTCTGCCTTCATCCAGGATCCATCTGATGTCAGCCATGATATCCCTAGTTCCACATTCTCTTGTGAATCTAGCTTGAATTTCTGGCAACTCCCTGTGGATGTACTGTTGCAACCATTTTTAAGTTATCTTCAGCAAAATTTTACTTGTGATATCAATGATATTGTTCAATGATTTCTGAATTCCATTGGGTCATCTTTCTTTGAATTGGGCACAAATATGTATCTTTTCCAATCGGCTGGCCAGCTCTTCTAAATTTCTTGACCTAGATAAGAAAGCACCTTTAGTGCTGCATCAGCTGAAACATTTCAACTTGTATTTTGTCAGTGTCTGGAGCCTTGCTTTCCGTCAATGCCTTCTTCCTTCAATACCATCAGTTCTTGATCATATGCTGGTGGTTGGTGTGCCATGGGGTCTGTTCTGACTCATATAGGGTTTCCGAGGCTATAAATCTTTACGGGAGCAGAACGCCTCATCTTTCTCCCACAGAACTGCTGACCTTGAGGTTAGCAGCCCGACTTGTAACCACTGCTCTACCACAGCACATGATACCTTGAAATAACTGGAAATCGACAAATTCTTTTTGGTACAGTGTCTGTGCATTCCTTTCATCTTCTTGTGATATTTCTAGTGTCATTCAATAATTTGCCTATAGAATCCTTCAATATTGCAATCTGAGGCTTTAAAATTTTTCCTTCAGTTCTTTCAACTTGAGAAATGCTGGGCATGTTCTTCCACTTTGGTTTCCTAACTCCAGGTCTTTGCATATTTCATTATAGTACTTGACTTTGTCTTCTGCCCTTTGAAATTTTCTATTCAGCTCTGTGACCAGTAGGGCTCTGTGTCAACTATACTAGGCCAAGATTTCCAGAGGTTTAGCAGTTGAGATGTGCTTATTCCCATGGTGATGAAACCTAATACAGGCATAATTAACTCTATGATGAGTGGCTATGAGCAGCCAATCAGTTGAAGGGATGCTTCCTTGGATTGTGGCCTACTCCCAAAATAATGGACATTTGAAAATGTCTCTCTGTTTTCTGCTGGGGACCTGAGACTCTGAAATTTTAAGCCATTTCCTTGATAAGAAACCTCTCTCTCTCTCTGTCTCTCTCTCTCTCTCTGTCTCTCTCTCTCTCTCTCTCTCTCTCTATATATATATATATATAGTCAGTACTCACAGGTACTGACCTAGCCCATGGGGGCTATATATATATACGTATACACACACACACACAGACATATATATACACACACACACATGTATGTTTCACTGGTTTTGCTTCTCTAGAAAACCCGGCCTAGATATTTGTATTCAGAGAGTTGGATTCAATAGAAACAAAATCATGAGTTTATTCAATTGGTTCTCAAGTCTGACTAATTTTAAAGATACTGACATACGGTGGAAGCATGTCTCTCTTCCACTGCATAGGAAGCAGCCTTGGACTGATTTTGAGTTGGGTCCTCTTTTTCTCTTGTGGAGTCAGAGGAAGTCGTACATGGTCCCCACATGGTGTAAGCAGTTGACACTGTGAGAAGGATTCATTATAATGGCTGCAGACCTAGGAAATTATGAGATTTTGTAAGAGAAAGAATGAAGGGTTGTGGGAGAAAATATTGCAACCGAGGGGAGAAACACAGCTTCTGGAGCTGATGACATGCTGGTTAAAAAGGATGGCTGATACAGGGCCTGGGCCAACTGGAATACATTCTACCAGAGGCCCAAGGCTATATACATATGAATGGGGTTAGTCCAAGAAGAAGACATTGAACTTGAATATTTTAAAAGGTTTATGTATTGGACGCCTTATGGATATTGGATTCTCCTGCCTATTATTGTAAAATAGACATACATGTGTGATAGGAATATTGGGAATTATGACTACAGAGAGCTTGGAAGGCTTTTAGCAACTTTACTGCAGTTGATAAAAGGGAAGTTAGAATTTGCCTGGGGCAAAAATAGGCTTCTTGGGTTAAGTCTTTGTAGAGTATGGAGCTTTAGGTGGAATCCTGCACCCCACCTAGAACTTCAGAGTTGGGACATTTGCATTTGAAAAGACATGCAGATCAACCCAGGACTGACGGAAGAACAGGGGATTCTTGATTGAAAGAATGCAAAGGAAAACAGTGCACAGTTTGGTGTTTTGAGTTTCAGAGGCATCAAGGCAAGGAAAATCGGCCCACAAGAGAAACCACCTTTCCAGGACTGAAAGTTAAAGGGAACTGGTAAGCCCTATGCTGTTGGTGACCACCTGGTTCTACGTGTGAGTGGAATTAGGGGAAATGCAGCAATGAAGACAAGGGCTGAGTTTGGACCTGTTCTGTTGGCACTCATTGACCTTAAGATAAGAGGGAAGGCTGGTTGGTATAAAGTGTAGGGAGTTGTGTGAACTCCTTAACTCACAGGTACTGACTAGCCCATGGGGGTTAGGGCTGAGCGAGAAGGGGCAGGGAGGTGTGTGTGAACTCCCAAACTTGCAGCTGTGAAGATACAGATATTTGATATTCTGAGCAAGTGACAATTGCTGAAATTTGATGAACTAGACTGGTAGTGTAGTGGTTACGAATCGGGCTTCCAACCTCAAGGTCAGTAGTTCGAAAACTACCGGCGGTTCTGCGGGAGAAAGATGAGGCATTCTGCTCCCATAAAGATTTACAGCCTCAGAAACCCTGTGCAGGGTCACTATGAGTCCGAGCCGACTCCACGGTACTTAACAACAACAACAACAACAACAACAAAGTTGTTCAAAATTCCAATCAAAATGGAAAATTCCAATTCTTCATATCAAGGACCATGCTTGTCTTTTCAGTGCACTAGGTTGCTTGTTCTTGTTGCTGTTAAGTGCAGTAGAGTTGGTTCTGATCTACAGTGACCCTGCATAGGATTTCAGAGGAGCGGCTGGTGAGCTTGAACTGCTGACCTTGCAGTATAAACTGATTTTTCAGTTCAGCGCATTAACCCACCGTGGCACACCAGGAATCCACTAGGTTGATATTGTTGTTGTTGTTAAACGCCACTGAGTCAGTACCAACTCATAGTGACCTTATGCACAGCAGAATGAAACACTGCCCGATCCTGAGCCAACCTCACTACTGTTGCCACACTTGAGTCCATTGATGCTGCCATTTGGCCAATCCATCTCCTTGGGGGGTCTTCCTCTTTTTCTCTGACCCTCCACCCTATCAAACATGATATCCTTCTCCAGTGACTGGTCTCTCCTGACAATATGTCCAAATTATGAGAGATGAAATTTGTCCATCCTGGCCTCCAAGGAGCACTCTGGCTGCGCTTCTTCCAAAACAGATCTATTGGTTCTTTGGCAGCCCATGGCCCTTTGCTACATGCCACTGGGTTGATAGGAATGGGCAATTTAGACATTGGCTATAAAAAATGGGGTCTATAAAACCATGAAGTGACTGGCTTAACAAGCTGTCATGTGTGTGCTTAGTTTTAGAATGAAGGAACAAGGAAGAATACCCACTGACTACTTTTTCTGTTTTCCAGATGGGTCTGGTGAAAGGGGTGGGGGATGATGCTGATAGGATTTTATTATTTCAATTGTGAGTTATTTTTAGTAGGATTAATTGTGATTGTCAAACTGTAATTGTAGAAGATGTATACCTAAAAAGGAGGCATTAGTTATCTTTCATTTCAGGAACAGACAATCCCAGGACAATTAAAGAAGACTATGAGTTGAACATGGGATCCTTGCCTGGAAAAGCAGCGATTGCAGACAGCTATGGACTCTAGGCCCCTGCCCTTTGGACATATAAATGGACATATATTTTTTGTTTTGTTTTGTATGTGTATATCAAATATTTTTGCTTTGCTGATATGTGACATATAAGATGTAAATGGGGTCAGTGGATTTTCAGTTGTACGTGTTTTACTTATATCATGTTAGGCACAAATATGACTTTATGATTTTCCTTATTTAGAGATTATATATAGTTTATTGGTTTCAAGTTGAAAAGGGAGGATTATAATGGTTAGTGTTCTGTATGAGCTTGACTAGGCCATGATTTCCAGAGTTGAGATTTGCTTATTCCCATGGTGCTGAACCTTAATACATGCATAGTTAACTCTATGATGAGTGGTTTTGAGCAGCCAAACAATTGAAAGGATGCTTCCTTAGGGGTACGGCCTGCTCCCAATATATTGGACATGCAGGACCTGGAGCACTGCATTGTAAGCCGTTTCCTTGAGCTTCTTCACAGTCTGTTCCTACAGATGTAGTCATTTGATTACTTTTTCCCATGTGATGAGATCCATGTGTATGAAGTCATGTGTAGAAGTCATTAGATAATAAAATTGAGAAATCATAAAATTGCAAATACTTCTTCATAAACTTTAAGTAAAATTCCCATCTTTCCAATTACATTTAACAGCACATGATTATGTATTTCATTGATTAAAAGTTTTATAAATAAAAAAAACATGATTTTCTACATTTGGATTTTATTTAGACCTATTTGATGGGTGTACCCTGTCTTTCTGGGATGATACAAGGATCAACAACTGTGATTACTTTTATAGAAGGAGTGTACATTCCAATGAAACTTTCTTAATGTTCGGAAATCATTTCAAAGTTTGCAGAAAATTTAGAATGATAGAAAAGGAGGTTTATAATGTAGATATGATATTAAGTGCCAGTCAAAGTAGTACCAAATATATTGCTGTTGTTGTTAGGTGGTGACGATTCAGCCACGATACATAGTGACCCTACACACAACAGAATGAAACATGGCCAGATCCTGCACATTCTTCACAATTGTTGTTATGCTTTAGTCCATTGTTACTGTTAGTGTGCCAGTACATCTTGTTGGGAAGGGGTATTCCTGTTGTTCACTGACTTCCAATTTACCTAGCATGATGTCCTTCTTCATAGACTGGTCCCTTCTGATAATATGTCAGAACATGAGACAAAGTCTTACCATCTGGCTCTTAAGGATCACATCTGCTATACTTATTCCAATACAGACTTGTTCTGTATTGTTCTTCTGGCAGTCCATTCTTGTTGTTAGGTGCCATTGAGTCGGAACCAACCCATAGTGACCTTATGCACAGCAGAACGAAACACTGCCCAATCCTGGGCCAACTTCTCTACTATTGCCACGCTTGAGTCCATTGATGCTGCCACTTGGCCAATCCATCTCTCTGGGGGTCTTCCTCTTTTTCTCTGATCCTCCACCTTACCAAACATGGTATC
>NW_006408524.1:36385057-36405858 GCF_000296735.1 Chrysochloris asiatica | reverse complement strand
ACACCTTTCCTGATTTTAAACCATTCACTATCCCCTTGTTCAGTTTTAACAATGGCCTCTTGGTGTATGTACAGATTCTTCATGAGCACAATGAAATATTCTGTAATATTCATTCTTTGCAATGTTATCCATAATTTGTTATGATTCACACAGTCATAAACCTTTGCATAATCAATAAAGCACAAATAAACACCTTTCTGGTATTCTCTGCTTTCAGCCAATATTCATCTAATATCAGCAATGATATCCCTAGTTTCACCTCATCTTTGGAATCCTGCTTGCATTTCTGGCAGTTCTCTTTCAATGTACTTTTGCAGTTGTTTCTGAAATATCTTCATCAAAATTTTACTTGCATGCAATATTAATGATATTGTCTGATGATTTCCACATTCCTTTGGGTCACCTCTCTTTGGGATAGACATGAATATGAATCACTTCTAGTCCGTTGGCCAGGTAGCTGTCTTCCAAATTTCTTGGCATAGATGAGTGAGTGCCTCCTGTGCTGTTTCAGTTTGTGGAAAGATTACAATTCATATTCTGTCAATTCCTGGAGCCTTTATTTTTGCCAATGCCTTTAGTGCAACTTGGAATTCTTCCTTTTGAACAATTTTTCTTGATCATATGTTTACGTCTTGAAATGGTCAAACATCTACCATTTCCTTCTGATGCAATGACTTCATGTATACCTTCCATCTTCTTTTGATGCTGTCTTCATCATTTAATATTTTGCTCATAGAATCGTTTAGCATTGCAAGTTGAGGCTTAAATTTTTTCTTTAGTTCTTTCACCTTGAGAAATGTTGAGTGTGTTCTTCCCTTTTGGTTTTCTGAAAAATCTTTGTTAAATATGTTGAATTTTAGTTTAAAAGAAGGGAATAAATTAGAGAAGGATGAAATGCATCCATTTCCCCATTCTTTAAATTTCCTAAAGACAAAAGGTAGAAAGGTTTCGCCGGAAGCAGAGGCTAATATATAAGGCTAACATAGAAGGTGTTAGTTTAAAGAGTGTGCCTATATCCAAATCACTAAGACTGGACTATATGTTGTTGTTAAGTACCTTCGAGTCAGTTCCAACCCATAGCAATCCTGTATATGGGGTTTCTAAGGAGCAGCTGGTAAACTTGAACCACTAACCTTGCAGTTCAAACCGACCTTGCAGTCCTGTACATTAACCAACAGGACTCTAAATAGTCTTGCACAAGACACTTAAAATTTCTGGATCTTAGCATCCTCAAGTCTAAAATTGCATTAGTTAAGATATCGCTAAAAATTAGATCATGAACTTTAAAACTATGCCATTGAGTAATAAAACACAAAGCACATTCAGTTTTAAAAATGTATGATGATTACATATTTCTAGTAGAGTTAACACATGCATTTTTTTTTATTTATTTAACTTAAGTACTTTAATTTTGGAAGATGCTATTGGTTGGTTCACACACTCATTCCAATTCTCTTTCCCTTGCTTTTTCTCTAGAGGAAAGAGTTAGTCCTGGTGTGATGCTGTAAGATAAGAACTAGGCTGCTAAATACAAAGTCAGTTGTTCAACCTCACCAGCCGCTCCTCGGAAACCTTATACAAGGTTCCTGTGAGTCGGAACTGACTCAGCAGCACTTAACAACAACAACAACATAGGCTATAAAAATAAAAATGTGTCATCTTAGCTTCCCTTGAAACTAGATTTGGTGACAGAACAGAACCGTAGCCAATAAGATCTATTAGAATTATGTGTGGTACTCCTGGAGAAGCTCTGGGAAAGTTTTTGCTATCAAGGTAAATCTGTTACGCTTTTCATTTCTTTCCCCATACCTTTTTCTATCGTCTAGAAATTAGATTTGATGGCTGGAACTGCAAGAATAATTTTTTAATCATGAGGGGAGGGCCATGAAAATCACAAAATCTTGGTCTTCTATCCTTGAGCCACAAAGCTAATATCAGCTGTGTGCTGTCTTTAGACTAAGTCTTATCATGCTAATAAATATGCACATAAAATATTTTAGTTAAGTTGCTGTTTATTTAAATTTCCACAGCTGAGTCCAAGCAGTAATTTTCACAGGACTGAAAAATAGATTCCTTAAAAGAGGCATCCTAAAGTTTGCTTATGTTTTATTGGTAAATAACATCATGAAGCTGGTTGACCAGCTCAAATTCAAAAGGCAAAATTAAATTCATACATTGATGTTGTTGCCCTTGAGTTGGTACCGACTCAAAGCTGCCCTGTATAGGGTTTCCTAGGAGCAGCTGGTGAGTTTGAACTGCCAACCTTCAAGTTAGCAGTCTAATGCTTATCCTACAGCACCACACCAGGACTCCTACCTTCATATTATCATAAAATATCGCTGTTCAAATCCATCAACCGCTCCTTGGAAACCCAATGCAGGGTCTCTATGAGTCCAAACTGACTCAATGGCATTTAACAATCACCTGTAAGAACTGAAATATATTTAAATAACTAGCTTAGACAAATCGACAAACCAAAACTCACAAATGTCATTTCTTAACATTCTTCCTCTAACCTAAGTGCATAAAAACCATCCATGATTTCTCTGATAGGAATTTTAATTTACTCTGGTAGCGTAGTGGTTACGAATCAGGCTGCGAACCTTAAGGTCAGCAGTTCGAAACTACCAGCCGCTCCGCGGGAGAAAGGTGAGGCTTTCTACTCCCGTAAAGATTTACACCCTTGGAAACCCTGTACAGGGTCGCTATGGGTCGGAACCGATTCGACGGCACTTCACAACAACAACAACAACCATGTGATAAAATGCTAGACCACTCGGTAGGTTTGAACCACAATGTCAGCAGTTTGAACTCACCAGACTCTCTTTGAAAACCCTATACAGGGTCACTGTGAGTTGGAACCGACTTGACGGCACTTAACAGCAGCAACAACTAAGATTATGTATAAAAAGACATGTATTTGTATATATACATATGTGTATTTAAATCTGTTGTTTCAATGTGAGTGGTTAACTGGTGGTTTGAGTTATATAGACCAGCACTGGACTGCAGACCACAAAGTCTGTGCTTCAAGCATGACAGCCAAGCCATGGGAGGAATGAGGAGTTCTGCTCCTGCAAAGAGTTAAAGCCTTGGAAACCCTTTTCTGGGGCTCTAGGAGTCACAACCACTCCACAGCACATAACCACCACCGAAGTCCTTAGAAGTGTCCAACAAGGGCATGCACAATCTCTCCTATTCTCCTCTCTTCTTTTCTCTACTATCCCCTAACCCTGGTTCTCTACCAGCCTCTTCTCTATGGAATAAACACTGGACCGCAAATCCCAAGGTTGGCATTTTGAGCCAATCATTCACTCTGGGAGAAAGATGAGGATTTCTGCTCCTGCAAAGAGTTAAAGCCTTGGAAACCCTATACTGGGTTGCTATGAGTCGGAACCAACTCCATGGCACTTAACAACAACATAATGAAATATTTATAAAAACAGATAAGAACACTATTGTTTTAAAAGGAACTCACCTATTTAGTTTATGTTTTACAACTCCTTAGGAGTTCTAAACCCAGTGCATACACAGATGTAACAATAGAATTTCATGCCAGTTTAAATAGTACTTGTAGCTTGAGAAAAAGGAATTCACAATAAAATTTTAGTTAAATAATCACCTTATAAAAAATAAATCTAAAAGAAACTCACCCTAAAAGCAAGTATACACATGCAAAGGCTTTTCTTTCATTGTTTCATAATTTAAAAACTTAGTCTGATAGTCTGCTACTGTGTAGATAACAGCACTTCACATTTGTAAGTGACTAATTGTAGTTGAGGGTTTTTCATAAATGAGCAATGGGTTGTGATTAAACCTTACTATGAACCATACATTTTTTTGCATAATAAAGAAAGTATTAAAAATAGAGGCAACATATCTATCTAGTCTCCATTCAAAGTCTAGGGAGGGAAAGAAATCATTAATGGTTCACATTACAACCTCTATTATTGCATAAACCTCTCCCCTCCATGGGAATTCCAGGACAGATAATGAGCAATAAAATATCCATTACTACAGCCCTATAAAAAGACTCAATTAATTGAGAAAAGTTATCAATTAAACCTCCAAAGGAAGTATTATCAGCAACTATGAGAAAAATTATTTTCAAAGTGAAAGGACTTCTGGGAAAGGAGACATTAAGAAAAGCTGAAACTTCATGGAAAGGACCAGTAACTTGCCCAAAGATGAAAGTACCACTATGAGAAAGTGCTGGGATGCACATTTGGACATTGGCCTTTCCTGTTGTGTAATTTCTGGGTTCAGAAAGCTCTGTTGGATTCTGAAGGCTGACTCAGTTTTAGATCTGACCCGAGTATCCTAACACTAGGAACACCCCGAAGGAACACTGTTTCTGGGAGGTTATAAGCATCAATGGGCTCAAGCCTGGCAACAATTGTGAGGTTGGTCCAAAACCTGGCAGTGTTTCATTCTGTTGTACATAGGGTCGCTACGAGTTGGTACTGACTCGATGGCACCTAACAACAACAATAAGGACAGATTCCCTGCACTTGTGCCAGAGTGGGAGTGTTGCCCTTTATTTTTAGGACTTTTATAGCTCTTTGGGTGTCCTGGTATGACACTGTGGGTTACTGCGCTGGACTGCAAAGTTGGTTTGAATCAAGTGGGTTTGAATCACAAGGTCGGCGGTTCAAGTTCACCAGCTGCTCCTCAAAAACCCTACATAGGGTTGCTATGGGTTGGAACCGACTTGACGGCACTCAACAACAACAACATAGTTCTTTGTGTTTATCTTTTCATATTTGTTAGTACACAGGGAAAGATCCATGTTTTGTGGGGTTTATACAAATATGTAGCCCTATTAAGTAAAAATAAAAATTAGGTGTAGAATTTTGGAAGACACCATTGCAAATACAGGTCCCCGAAACGTAAGCTTTGTTAGCTTAATGATAGGTCCGCTTCTGGTACTATATTATTTTAGATAATTTTTAAAATTTAGTATTTCCAAACATTGTATCTTTGCTATTTAATTGGCAATTACCATTCAGAGAAATAAACTATAGTATCTGCTACAGTATTTTGCACACAGTGGGTGTTCAATTAATTTTGTTAACAGTGTCATAGCTTCAGAGCTAAAAGATGGGGATTTTTCATTTGCAAAGGATGTTTGTTTTTAAATATAATGGGAGCAAATGAGTAAGCCCTACAAGGCTGCATCCTAAAGATGATCACTGACAAAAACTGAATCCAGAACAGCACTTGGTGGTTCCATTTTAGGAACTCAGAAAGGATTTTGGAATTAGAACAGACAGACTAGGCTCCATTGTGGTAACAAATAAACACCCAAATCTCAGTGGCTTATTTCTTGTTCACGTCCATGTCCTTGGTGGTTCGTCAGAAGTTCTGCTTCGTGTGGGCTTTCTTCCTGGAAGGGGCAGCCCTTATCTGGAAAACTGCTGATTTTGTGGGCAAAATTCTGAGGGCAATGAGAAATGGATGAACCACAAGAGGGCTGTTAAAGATTCTGCTTGAAAGCAGCATGTATAATTTCTGCTCACATCGCTAAGTGAGGTGGGAGGTATATTCCTGCAGGAGTGGCTAAGGGGCACCACAACTATTTAAAACAAATAAAATTTATACAGTATTTCTTCCTTTAAGATGACTACAAAACACCTCTCATCACCACCATCACCACCTCATTTATATTCTTCTCTGTGTCTAATATTAAAGAGAGAGTATGCTGAAATGCAAAGAATGTTATCAGTTTTCTAAGAAGGAAGGATTCTGTTTAAACCAACTCTTATGTTGCATTCCATATGTATTAACAATCTACTAGGAGTCCTGGTATGACACTTTAGGATGACCACTGGACTGCTAACTGTAAGGTCAGTGGTTTAAGCCCACCAGCTGCTCCTCAAACCCTATACAGAGTCGCTATGAGTCAGAACTGATGCCAAAGTACTTAACAACAATAATGTTCATGACACTGTGCTAATCCCTGTAGAAAAAAAAATGAATACACACAATTTCAAATAAAGTATGTAGATACTCCAGCCTAGAGGAGGGGGAACATTCACTGCCAAGTGTGACCTGTGCACAGTGATTTCGATCTAAAGAGTATAGTATGGAGACTGGAAGACACAAAGACTCACTTTACAGTGGGCAGTCAAGGTCAACACTAGCTGTCAAAAATCAGATTGATTAAGATGTACGTTAAATACAATGTAATGAAAATGGCACTTAATCTCTGTGATCCTCCTCCCCCGCAACCTAGTATGATCTTGAGCAAATCATCCTACAAAATGCCTGGCTAGTACCTCAAACGTTATGGTCAACAAAAACAAGGAAAGTTTGAGAAACTGTCACAGTCAAGTAAGTGTAATGTGATGTAATGATTAGGGTTCTGTGCCAACTTGACTAGGACAGGATTTCCAGAGGTTTATCAGTTAGGATGTGCTTATTCCCATGGCAATGATATCTAATACAGGCATAGTTAGCTCTATGATGAGCAGCCAATCAAGCGAAGGGATACTTCCTTGGGTGGTGACTTGCTCCCAATATAATGGACATGTAGAGGGACTTTGTCTCTCTCTCTTCCTCTGGGGACCTGGGACTTTACAGCTGTAGGCCACATTCTTGATAATAAATTTCTCTTTATATATGTAAGACATATATAGGTTCTACTGGTTTTGCTTTTCTAGAAAACACAACATAAGACATGTGGTATCAAGAAAGTGGGGTTCTAGAGACACAAAATCATAAGGATGAGTTTTTTAAGTTGGCTCTCAAGTCTAACTAATTTTAAAGACACTGGGATACGGTGGAGGCATTTTGGACCTCCACTTTTTAGGAATCAGCCTTGGGTTGATTGAGTTTGGTCCTCTTTCCTTCTTGTAGAGGCATAGGAAGTCACACATGGTCCCCACATGGTTTAAGCAGTTGGCGCTATGAGCAGGATTCATTACAATGGCTCCAGACGTATAAAATTAGGAAGGTTTGTTAGAGAAAGAACAAAGGGGCATGGGATAAAATATTTCAGTGGAGTGGAGAGCTGCAGCTTCTGCAGTGGCCTGGAGCTGATGACATGCTAGTTAAAAAGGCTAAGTGATAGAGGGCCTAGACCTACCGGCATCCATTCTGCCAGAAGCCCAAGTCGTACGTATATGAATGGGGTTAGTCCAATGGAGAAGAAAACATTGAACTTGAGTGTTTGAAAAGGTTTATATATTTGACTGCCTTACGGATATTGGTTTCTTCTGCCTATTATTGTAAAATAGACATATGCATGACAGAAATGAATAATGGGTGTGATGATTACAGAGAACTTGTAAGCCCACCTTCAGCCTATACTTGATTGGATTTACTAAAAGGGGAGTCAGAAGTTGCCTGGAAAAAATTAGACTTCTTGGTTTAAGCCTTTGTAGAGTATGTTAGGTGCAAGTATGACTTCGCAATTTTCTTTATTTAGAGATTATGCATATAGTTTGTAAGTGTCACGATGGCAAGAGTGGAATGTAATGGTTAGGGTTTTGTGTCAACTTGACTAGGCCAGGATTTCCAGAGATTTACCAGTTGGGCTATGCTTATTTCCATGGTAATGAAACATAACACAGGCATAGTTAGCTTTATGATGAGCGACTATGAGCATCCAATCAATTGAGGGGATGCTTCCTAGGGTGTGTGGCTTACTCCCACTATAATGGACAGGCAGGAGGGACTCATTCTCTTCCTCTGGAGACCAGGATTCTATAATTGTAAGCCATAACCTTGATAATAAACTTCTCTTTTTTATTTGTTGTTAAGTGCCATTGAGTTGATTTCAACACATAGCAACCCTGTATAGTGTTTCCAAGAAGCAGCTAGTAGGTTTGAACCGCCAACCTTGTGCTCAAACTGAGCTTGCAGTCCAGTGCATTATCCCACAGTGTCACACCAGGACTCCATATATGTGTGTGTGTGTGTAATATATATATATTTCACTGGTTTTTCTTTTCCAGAAAACCTGGTCTAAAACATGTGATATTCTGGGAGGACTCCTAGAACTGGAAAAGGATATTAGGTAAAAACAAAAACAAAAACAAAAAAAACCCAGATAAACTATGAACAAGTAAATCATGGACTTTACTCAATAGTAATGCATTAATATTGATTCATTCATTATAACAAATACATCATGCTAATGTAAGATGTTAAGCAGCTCTGGTGACATAGTGGTTTAAGCACTTGGATGCTAATCAAAAGGTCAGCATTTCAAATCTAATATTTACTCAGTGGGAAAAAGATGTAGCAGTTAACGTCCATATAGATTTACAGCCTTGTAAACTCCATAGGGCATTTCTATTGGGTCTCATAGGGTTATTATGAGTCAGAATGGACTCCATAGCACTGGGGTTGATTTTTGGGAAGGAAAAATGTTAATAATACGGGAAACTGGGTATGAGAGATATGGAAATGCTCTATGCTGCCTTCTTAAATCTCTGTACATCTAAAATTACTCTTAAAAGTTTATTAATAAAAAGAAAGAATCTCACAAGTAAATGCATTATTTATGTCCTTCTGTAGCTCAGTTGAGGAGAGAAAAAAAAACAAAAACAAAAACAAAAATTATAATGGTAGTAGTGTGCCGTTGAGTCAGTTTTGACTCATAGTGACCCTGTGTAGGGTTTTAGAGGCCATAAATCTTTATGGAAGCAGAAAGTGTCATCTTCCTCCTACAAAAATTATAGGACAGGGTCAGACATGCTGCCATATAGGTTTGAGAAGAGAGTCTTGGGAGGCACATTAGGCCTTTTAAGAGAAACAGCAATCTTTTCTATTAACCCATGTCTTAAAATATTTGACTTTCTAAATATTTGAAAGACAGTGCCTTTCTCAAATAGGTATTTAAATATCTAGAAGAATGACGAGATTTCTAGGAGATATTTCACAATAACTCCTTATTTTCACATGACTTGGCTAGAGAGTTGTAAGCAATTAAAGTAGATGATAACTACTCCAGTACCACTGAAAAGGGAAAAGAAAATTTCAGTTAACATTTTGCCTCACACATCTTTGTTGCACAAACACTTGTTTTGGATGGAGGCCTAATGAAATTTCATGAACTCATCCTTTTAGGTGCTTAAACTACACTTCACCTGAACAGTTTTCTTGATAGATAAGAGGAATAATTGTTTTTTTTTAAGGTCATAGTAGACAAAATCACACCTACCCCAAAAGGCTGGACAGGTAACCAATTCTTAAAGGACTCCGTTCTGAAAAGTAAAAGGTGAAAGTCTCATTAGTTGTTTATATGTGCTTATACCAAGTTTATAAGCAAATGAAATTAGGATTAACACTAAAATATTTTAGTCATTACTCTGATTTCACCAATGAAAGCCCAGTACTGAGATTCATTATGTGAATTAACAGAGTAGTCCTTAGTGTTGGCTGAACTTTAATGTAGTTGAAGCTTTAACTATTCAATTCTACCAACTGATCCTAGAGAGAAAGATAGGGCTGTCTGCTTCTATAAAGATTTACAGTCTCAGAAATTCTAAAGAAAATTAAATAAATAAATAAATAAAAGCATGTTGCGTATAGTAAAAAAAAACAAATAAATAAATAAAACAAACCTTAAGAAGCAGTTCTACTCTGTTCTATAGGGTCATTGTGAGTTGTAAGCATCTTGATGGCAGTAGGTATTGGTGATCACACTGCAGTGGGAATTCCTGATTATACCAAAGTATTCAAGGGCAAAGATACCAGAATGAGGACTAACATGCACCTGACTCAAGTCATGGTATTTTCAATAGCCTCGTTCATATGAGAGTTGGACAGTGAAAAAGGAAGACCACAGAAGAATTGATGCATGTGACTTAGGTATTTGAGAAGAATATTGAAGGTACCATGGACTGCCAGAAAAACAAACAAATCTGTGCTGGAAGAATGTTTCTTAAAAAGCAAAGATGGCAAGACTTCGTCTTGCATACTTCGAACATAATATCAAGAGGGACAAGTACCTGGGAAAAGACATTATGCTTGGTAAAATGAAGGGACAGCGAAAAAGAGGAAGATCCCTACTGAAGCAGCAGCAATGGGCTCAAGCATAGCAACAATTGTGTGGATGGTCCAACCAGTGTGAGGAGGGTTCTGTTTTGCATAGGGCTGCTATGAGTTCCAGCAAACTCTAACAATAAAAGGTTTAAATCTAACCATCACATGGGTCCTTTCCATTATTTTAAATTAAGTCACAGATATCACACTGCTCCTTTTATCCAAGTTACCCTGATGTTACTGCATTGCTTGTCCCATTATAGCCCTGGTTTTAATGTGATTCCCATTACTAACTGGGAGACCTTGGACAAGTCACTTCACTCCTCTGGGTCCTAACCCCCCACCCCCACCCCACATCATGAAAACACGGGGTGAGGTCTATCAGATTCTTTCCAGCTGTACAGTCTACTTATAGGTCAGTTGTGTTTTAATTAACATAGTGGAAAAGCAAAACAATATATATACTTACTATGACCAAATCAACCAACACCAAACTCGCTGTTGCCCAGTGGATTATGACTCATAGTGACCCTATAGAATACAATAGACCTACCCACAGGAGTTTTCAAGGGTGTGGCAATGTAGGATAAACACTGGACTGCTAACCTCAAAGTCAGCAGTTCTAATCCACCAGCTGTTCCTTGGGAACCAGGGTTCACTACAAGTCGGTACCAACTCGATGGCACTGGACAATAACAATCATCTTTATAGAAGCAGTTTGACACATCTGCCAGCGCTTTCTCCTGAGCCAGTAGTGGAGCTTTTGGTTCGCAGCCCAGCGCTTTAGCCACTGCGCCATCAGTTCCTTAGCGCTGCACACTTTATACAAGGAACCTGTAAGTATTAGTAACGTTATATAGACAAGCTAAGGAGCTCTGGTAGCGTAGTGGTTACGAATCGGGCTGCTATCCTCAAGGTCAGCAGTTCGAAACTACCAGCTGTTCCGCGGGAGAAAGATGAGCCTTTCTGCTCCCGTAAAGATTTACAGCCTCGGAAACCTTGTACAGGGTCGCTATGAGTCGGAACCGACTCCACGGTATATAACAACAATAGACTTAAGTTATGGCAGCCCCCCCCTTCCCAAATCCACAAAATAAAGATACCACAATTTATGATCACTTCTTAAATTTTCAGACCTGCTGATTTTCTGCCTCCTTTCTATCAGGGTTGGGTTTGGAGCTGCTATCTGCTCTGCCTTAAAACTCGACAAGCCCGCTTCCAATAACAGTCACCATATTTCCTCAATGTTTCCCGTTCGGTTCTTTAAAAACCTCAAACGCAGCATTTTCAGTTAAGAACCCCTTGAAGAATTCTTTGCGCTCTCAGCATTAATGGGGACAAAGCTCCCCCTTCCTCTGTAAGAAGTGGGGAGCTGGGGGCCGCGGCGGTCTGGCGCGGAGTGGCGCGCACCTGAACGGCTGGGGCGTCTCAGCTCCGGTGAGCTCGGGAGGGCGAGGCGGCGGCCCTGCTCCTTCCCTGCAACCTCCTCTGTCACTGCCAGGGTTGTTTAGGAGTCAATAGTAGATCGTGTGCGCTGGCCACCTGACCATCACCTTGCGCCCTACGATGGAGGGTTTAGCTTTAGAAATCCCAAGTCTTTTTAGGCTCTTGGGTCCTTCTCCTGGGAAGAACCGCAGGTCCAGCCCCGAGTTCTCTTTCGTTCCACCTCTGGAGGCTATCCTTGCCCTCCTGTCTCCGCGAGCTCCCTTCTCTGCGCCTCATTGTGTTCCCAGGTGTCCCCCCCACCGCACGTCCTCCTGGTCCGTGCCTCGCGACCCTGCGTGTCTCAGGCGCTAGGGCCGGGTTCCTGCAGCAAGTCCGGCTTCCCTTCCCACCTCGGCCCCGCCCAACCTCCGCGGCGCTGGGGCTCCCAGCCCGGCCTCCCGAGTCTCCCTCCCACCTCTGTCCCCCACCCCTTCCCATGAATTGCTATTTTTAGCAAATCCTCCGCGCGCCGCCACCGGCTCTGCTTTGCAGCTTGCAGCCGCCCGCAGCCGCCCTCCGGAGCCCCCACCCCGCGCGGCGGCGGCAGCGGCAGCGGCGGTGGCGCGTCCCGCACATCGCGCAGCGCGCACCGAGTCGGCCCTGCAGCGCCCGACGCCCTCGTCGCGGTCTCCTCCTCCCGCGTCCGCCGCGGCTGGTAAATCCCTGCTGGAGGAGCAGAGGCAATCCCTGAGTCAACTTTCAGCCACCTCCTCCTCAGTAACACCCCCTGCCCTTCCTTGCTTTCTGCTTCACCATTCTCTTTTCCTGCTCGGAAGATGGCTGTTTGTAGAAGGGGGAGAAGTTAGGGGTCGCCGGCGCGGGACGTAGGAGGGAGCGAGAGTCGCAGCAGGAGCCAACCGAGGTGAGTTTGACAGCACCCCGGTCCCTTGCTGGTGCTCTGGGAAAGCCGTGGGTATTGGGGGCTCTAGGTCCTCCGGATGCGCTGCTATATTCCCTGCTCGGTTTCTCCAGGTTAACAGCATCCCAGTCCGGACTCCGACTACGGCTTGCCTTGCATTTTAGCCCGGAGGTCGGTGGGTTTAAGGGAACCTTGTCGCAAGTTTGGTAGTAGGTCATCGTTCTGGTGCAAACCATAACATTTGGTTGACTAGGCGAAGACCGTGGCATCACCCTCTCTCACTCCCCACCCCCTGCCCATTTTCTGTTGGAGTCGAGCTATGAATGAAAAGTTTGTTCTGCCTACGTGTTGCTTTAGGGGAGCAATGCTTAGTGGGGGTACCTTCGATGCTTCGTAAAGGACTTCATTTCCAGTGTACATGTTGGATTTAAAGAAAAGTTCCGGAACCTAGGGAATTGGTAATAAAGCAATACGTTGGCTAGTGGAAGGTGAGTGAAGAATCGTAAGCTTATTAAAGTAAACGGGTTAATTAAAGGACACCCGAGGGTGTCATTGTGGGGACGAGGGACTGAGCGGAGGACGGGGGCGTTCCCTGAGCGCTTAGTGGATAGCGTTTGTTTGTCTTTAAAGCTGTCGCCCACTTGGCCGCAGCTTAGAGATGCTGTTGTCTAAAGCCTATACATCCGTGGTGTGATCGAATGAGACCGAGCTGCTCCACACACCCCAGGCGTGGTTGTCAATGAGTGGTGCCCTGCGGCCGGCAACTGAGGGCTTGGTTCATGAGATGTAGGCTTGAAAATTCTCTAGTGAGTCTCCTATGCTCTGATTTAGGAGGATCTGTCGAATTTATTTTCCCTCCCTGGGAGGTGTGTGTAACCAAGAAGGAACTTTTAGGTTAAGTAGCTATAAACTTTTAAAATTTATGAGAAATAGGGTTTCTCTCTATATCCCATTAAGCATTTACTAGTGTATATGTAAAATCTGAGGGTGGGATGGTGGTGGTGGTTATGTGCCCTGGAGTCGGTTCGGACTCATGGCGACCCTGAACAGGGGTCCCGAGGCTGTAAATCTTTACGGGAGCAGAAAGCCTCCCATGTTAGCGCTGTTAGTTTTGAACTGCTAATGCGTAGCCACTACGCTACCAGAGCTCCTTGAGGGTGGGATAAGAAGGGTTAAAAAAAAGTTGAACTTTTACTAGAAAAGAAGATGAATAATGCTTCCTTCCTCCTGAACACACTATATGAACACTTATAAAGCTATTCGAGTACATAGTGGAAAGGATAACATTTCATTCATACTCATAGCTTGTTGAAATTCTCACGAAGGGATAATATTCAGGAATTCCAGATATCAGGCACACTGTCATGTTTTCAAATCTTGCAGCCACTGAAATCTAGGACAAGGAAGTAAGTACACAGATATTTTAAATGCAAAAAATTTAAAGTTCTTTACAATGAAAACGTTTTGACATTTGAAAAGGTCTGGATGTTATTTTCTGATGTTTTATAATCCTGTAATTAATAACACAAAATGAGTTGCATTTAATAAATGAGGACAATTAAAAATCATGTTGAGAAAAGGTATCTTTTGAATTATTTTTTGGTATATAGGATATTTATTATGAAGTTTATTGTGACTGGACATTTGTTATTTAGTAGCGTAGTGGTTACGAGTTAGGCTTCTAACCTCAAGGTCAGCAGTTTGAAACTACCAGCCGTTCCACTGGAGAAAGATGAGGCTTTCTGCTCCTATAAAGATTTATAGCCTCAGAAACCCTATACAGGTTTGCTATGAGTTGAAACCGACTCCAAGGCACACCACCACCACCACCATATTCACCTTTGCCACAGATAATTAGTTCTCATTTTTTGTTTAAACCATTGGAGACATTTAAAAGCCTGTCTTGTATTTTAATTGCCAAAATACCAAAATGCTGACATGCTTTCTGGAAACCATTCATGTTTTCTATGTTTAATAAAACAACTGTATTTTTGAAGGCACAAATGACTTAATCCATTGTAAAACTTGCTTGTAAATTTTTCTTGTCCATTTTGTTTGAATGGAACAGATCTCAAGAAAAGTAACGTCTTCTGGGAATGTGTCATGCATGTTGTTGTTGTTGTTGTTAAGTGCTGTCGAGTCGGTTTCGACCCATAGCCACCCTGAATAGGGTTTCCGAGGCTCTAAATCTTTACGGGAGCAGATCACCTCATCTTTCTCCCGCGGAGCAGCTGGTAGTTTCGAACTGCTGACCTTCCGGTTCGCAGCCCCATTCGTAACCACTACGCTACCAGAGCTCCTTGTGTCATGCATGTAATAGTGAGAAAATGGCTAATGTTTTCCTGTATTCTTGAAATTATAGAACAGGTGCATGTTAAGTGGGAACCCCAAATATGACCTTTTTTCTCAGGCTGCTTGTGGAAGGGAGACAGAGTTTTTCCCAGTTCTTCTCCGGAATTGATCATCTTGAAGACAGTGTGAGCACATTTAGATGTACTTATCCTGTAAAGATTTGCAGCCTCAGAAACCCTGTGCAGGGTCACTATGAGTCAGAACCGACTCTATGGTACTTAACAACAACAACAACAAGGTTGTTCAGAGTAAGTTGAGAGTTTTAAATTAAGGGGAATCCTTTGGTGGCACAAATTAAATGCTTGACTATTAGCCAAAACATTGGAGATCCAACAGAAGCACCTCAGAAGAAAGGTCTGGCATGCTTCTAAAAGGTCACAGACTTGAAAACCCTATGGCGTGCCATTCTACTTTGCAGCACATGGGGTTTCACTAGAGAGTGTTTGACATACTTAACTGCTCTTTTATGTAAGCAATAACAATGGCCCATTTGAAGTTAAAAAAGTAATTCATGAAGATTTTTATGATTGTTTTGTGAACAAATTAACTATGCCCATTATTATAGTAGAAAGAGTTTCTTTATGACATTATCTTTGTTATTTGTAAAAATAATGTATTTATTTGAGAGATAGATTAATGTCTATTTGAGGTTTTAAAAAGTTTTATATCTTAGAATCATTTGACTAGATACAAACCTTTTTAGTTATTGTTGAGGATCCCTGGTGTGGCACTGTAGGACAAGCACTGGACTGCAAGGTTGATTTGAACTACAAAGTAGGAGGTTCAAATCCACCAGCCACTCTTTGGAAACCCTATACAGAGTTGCTATGAGTTGGAACTAAATGGCACTTAGCAATAAGAACAACAGTTATCCTTGAAATAAGGTAACTAAATAGGTTTTTATCTGGTAGCATAATTCATATTTTATTATTATCTGTTTTAAACGATGTTTTGAGCTATATAGCTTTTATTTCTCTTTATTAGAATTGCTGTTTTTAATTTATTGAAATATTGCAGCATTTTATGTTATAATTTATACCCAGTGGGGAAGGTACAATTGTTGTTGTTGTTAAGTCGGTTCCGACCCTGTATAGGGTTTCTGAGGAGCAGCAGGTGAGCGTGAACCACCAACCATTGCAGTTCAAATGGCTTTGCAGTCTGGCGCATTAATCCACAGCGCCACACCAGGAAGGTATAGGTTTTTCTTAAACAGATACGGAGACATAGCTAACAAGGAAAGTTATTGGAGAAGCATATGGACATCATAAAATCCTTCTGTATGTAGCATCTGTACCTTCTCATTAGTGAAATAGTGTAGTTATGGATATTTTTTGTTATTGCATCCAAATGTGGTTTTTAATTTTTACTTCATTGAATTTTCTTTTGTTTCTAAGTTGTAGGGTTTTATAGATTGCTCTTTTTATTAACGTCCTTTCCTTTCAATAAATATATCATGCTTAATTTTAGTGTACATATCTACAGATATGTTTATTATTTTCTAATTGTTTTAACTTTTACATTTTTAGGTGAGTTTCAAATATTTGGCAGACAGATAGGAGGACATATTGTT
This sequence comes from Chrysochloris asiatica, assembly GCF_000296735.1. Lineage (NCBI taxonomy): Eukaryota > Metazoa > Chordata > Mammalia > Afrosoricida > Chrysochloridae > Chrysochloris > Chrysochloris asiatica. The sequence goes on along the minus strand of NW_006408524.1, from coordinate 36,389,599 downwards.
CTCATTTTAGAAAAGAGGCAGCAGGTACACTGATAGGCCCAAGTTCACAATTAGTGAGTCAGTGTGAAGCTGAGGATAACTTCTATATTTCCTGTGTTCTAATTGGTAAGTGAATCGACTCGACAGCACTTAACAACAGCAACAGTTGGTTAGAACTTCGAGGTCGGTGGTTCAGGCTCACCAGCCACTCCTCAGAAACTTTATACAGGGTTGCTATGAATCGGAATTTACAACAAGAGTGAAATCCTGGTGCGGTGCTGTAGGAAAAGTACTGGACTGCTAACCACAAGGTTGGCAATTCAAATTTACCAGCTGCTCCTTGGAAAGCTTAATACAGGGTGGCTATGAGTTGAAACCAACCTGACAGCACTTAACAATAATCACAGGAGCAAGCTGCTTTTTTGGGTTATCTTAATATGACAGTTTTATACATTATATATTTCTAGACTTTTAAAGCACTTATGATTGTAAGTGACTTTAGATCAGTCAGGACAGTCATCAAGAAGATGGGATCTTACTTCTTTCTGCTGACAGGAGAGAACCATCGCTCCAATGAGCTAATGTGCTGGACTGCGAAGTTGGTTTGAACTGCAAGGTTGGTGGTTCAAGCTCACCAGCTGCTCTTTGGAAACCTTATACAGGGTCCCTATGGGTTGGAACCGACACGATGGCACATAACAACAATGACAATAACATGATTGTAAATGACTTTAGATCAGTCAGGACAGTCATCGAAAGGATGGGACCTTACTGCTCCCTGCTGATGGGAGAGAACCATGGCTTCAATACCAACACCACTACCAGTGGTGACCCAGTAAGTGCCTGAGTAGATTTGGGGTCTATAAGGTTAGCTGCTTTTTAGGAAATAGATCACTAGACCTTTCTTTCAAGGCATCTCTAGAATACTTGAACCTCCAACCTATTGGTTAGCAGCTGGGTGCATTAACCATTTACATCACTAGTGACTCTAATAAAGCAAACATAAAACAAAAACAGAAACAGAAGAACAACCAGTTGCCCTTGCCTCATGGCGACCCTGTGTGTTGTAGAGTAGAACAGTGCTCCGTAGGGTTTTCAAGGCTATGACCTGCTATGACCTTCCCCCGCACACACACATTTTGGTGTATTTGTCTAATAAAGGTTTCTATGAATTGGTAACAATATTTTTTAAATTAACCTAGTATGTTGTTATTGTTAGGTGCCATCAAGTCGGTACCAACTCAATTGGGAACCTATGCACAACAGAACGAGTCGCTGCTCTGTCCTGGGCTAACCTCACACTTTTTGCCATGCTTGAGCCCACTGATGTTACCACTTTGTCAGTGCATCTCACTGGGGGGTCTTTCTCTTTTTCTCTGATCCTTCACCTTACCGAACATGATATCCCTCTCCAGTGACTGGTCCTTCCTGACAATATGTCCGAAGTATAGGAGATGAAGTCTGGACCATCCTGGCCTCCAAGGAGCACTCTGGCTGCACTTCTTCCAAAACAGATCTGTTTGTTCTTTTAGAAGCCCATGGCACTTTAAATATTCTCCTTCAACACCATAACTCAAATGCATCAATTCTTCTATGATCCTCCATATTCACTGTCCAGCTTTTGCATGCATTTTTAGGTTATTGAAAATACCGTGGCTTGGGTCAGGTGCACCTTAGTCCTCAAGCTGACATCTTTGCAAAATGTTGAAGAACACTTTAAAAAGTCTTGTGCTGCAGATTTGTCTAATGCAATACATTGTTTGATTTCTTGACTGCTGCTTCCATGAATGTTGATGGTTGATCCAAGCAAAATGAAGTCTTTGACAACTTCAATCTTTTCTCCATTAATAAGAATGATGTGTATTTGTCCAGTAGTAAGGAATTTTGTTTTATTTATATTGAGATGCAATTCATACTGAAGGCTGTGGTCTTTGATCTTCATCAGTAAGTATTTTAAGTCATCTTCACTTGCAGCAAGCAAGGTTGTATCATCTGCATATTGTAGGTTGTTAATGAGTCTTCCTCCAATCCTGATGCTATGTTTTTCTTCATATAACCCAGATTCTTGGATTATTTGCTCAACATACAGGTTGAATAAGTATGGTGAAAGAATACAACCCTGTCACACACCTGTTCTAATTTTAAACCATTCAGTGTTCCCATGTGCTGTTCAAATAATTGCCTCTTGGTCACTGTACATGATCCTTATGAGCACAATTAATTGTTCTGGAATACTCATACTTTGTAATGTTGTCCATAGCTTGTCATGATCCACATAACTGAATGCCTTTGCATAGTCAATAAAGCACAGGTTAGCATCTTTCTGGTATTCTGCTTTCAGCCAAGATCCATGGTTTCATCAGCAATGATATCCCTCGTTTCATGTCCTCTTCTGAATCTAGCTTGAACCTACAGAAGTTCTCTATCAATGTATCCTTGCAGCCATTTCTGTATTAACTTTAATAAATACAGAAAAACAGCACAGTATATCAAATTTATTGTCCAATGATTTCCACATTCTTTTGAGTCACCTCTCTTTGGAATGGGCATAAATATGATCTCTTCCAATCAGTTGGCCAGGTAGTTGTCTTCCAAATTTCTTGGCATAGATGAGTGAATGCCTCCAGTGCTGCCTCATTTTCTTGAAAGATTTCAATTTGTATTCCATCAATTCCCGGTTCCTTGTTCTTTGCCATTTACTTCAGTGCACCTTGGACTTCTTCCTTCAGTATCATTGGCTCTTGATCTTATGCTGTGTCTTGAAATGGTTGAATGAACATCAACCATTTCCTTTTGTTGCAGTGACTTTGTTTTCTTTACATCATCTTCTTTTTATGCTTTCTGCATCATTCAGTAATTTGCCCAGAGAATCCTTCAAAAGTTGAGGGTTGAATTTTTTCTTCAGTTCCCCCAACTTGAGATATGCTGAGCGTGTTCTTCCCTTTTGGTTTTCTGACTCCAGATCTTTGCACATTTTGTTGTAATATTTGACTTTGTCTTCTCAAACTGAATTTTGAAATTTTCTGAGTCTCTTCTGTATGACCTTTTAAAAGCAGAACACCACACCTTTTTTCTTAGGTACATCTGGTGGATTTAAACCTCTAACTTTTCATTTAGTAGTTGAGTGCCTAGTTGCTTGTACTACCCAGGGAAGGTGAGGGACTCTAATAGCTAGTGCTAAAATAAACACACACACACACACACACACACACACACACACACACCTCTGAAGGATATCCCATTCTTGCAGTGAATTTATAGCACACACATCACTCTGTCAGTCAGTGGAAAATCCACCACCTCACCCCAACACGAACACACCCACCCACCACACACTGCTCTTTTATTGGTCACAGCTAATTTTGAAATCTATTAGCGTTAAGCTTGAGGGTCAACAGTGAGAGAACACTGAATCTAATCTTTAGGAAGAGAATAATGGAGTGTCCCCTTTAGAGCCATCAAATACTGGTCAAGGATGCTGCTGTTCTTGGTGTCAGAATGCTTTTTCTTATTATCTCTGCTGTTGTTGACTGAGTTTTTAGAAGTCAAAGTGGCTTATATAAACAATCCAGTAATTTCTGTCCACGTGGACCTCATAAATCAGGCTTAAGAAAAAGAAAAAAATGCAGCAAGTTGTTTTTCTCAAGAGAAGGTACATTTGTGATTTTTCTTCATTCTTGCAAATATCCTGTCTTTCAAATCTCATCAGAATTTTTCAGAATAATTGCCCATTGATTTTTATAGCCCAGGAAACAGACTTCTGATGTTGGATTGCTAGATTCAGAAGTGGAATGTGTTATTCAGGATGCAAGTGAAAGCACTGTAATCCCATAGAAAATGGGAATTTGCAGTCTTAGGTAAGTTCACACCCAAGAAATACTGTCAGCAGTTTTGAATGATCAGGTGATTCTAGGAGCTTATGTTAATATACTTTAAACTATATTAATATTAATTTTTTATTGGCTAATATATTTAACTCTAACTTAATATGGAGTTCTGGTGTGGTGCTGTATGATAAGCATTGAAATGCTGACTGCAAGATTGGTAGGTCAAACCCAACAGCTGCTTCTGGGAAACCCTACGCAGGGTAGCTATGAATCAGAACAGACAGGACGGTACTTAACAACAACTAATTTTTTGCTGTCCCCTTCTCTAAAGGTATGTTTGATAGGAACTCATCCAAATTATTTAAAATGTGAAAAACTAAAACTGAAATTAGATTATAGAAAATTCTGTTTAGAGTCTTAAAAAAAACAAAACCTAAACCCTTCCATTCTCTGTATTCTTTCCTGAACAGATAGGATGCTGCAAGTCTGCTGGTGAGATGAACTAGAACTAGTGTTGCTGGAGATGGTGCTTTCTTTCCACTTTTATAGGCATTGTCCTAAGAAGGAAAAAGCTGTTGACTGGTCTTATTTGAATAATATAGTGATATGGGTGGGATTTGATATGACTACTTAGAAAGGATAAGATTTAGGTGGCCTATATTCTTCTCTTAGCGTAGTGGTTACGAATCGGGGCTGTAATCCTAAGGACAGCAGTTCGAAACTACCAGCTGTTCCG
>NW_006408524.1:36375309-36384957 GCF_000296735.1 Chrysochloris asiatica | reverse complement strand
GGAGAAAGATGAGGCTTTCTGCTCCTGTAAAGATTTACAGCCTCAGAAACCCTGTACAGGGTCGCTATGAGTTGGAACCAAATCCATGGCACATAACCACCACCACCACACGTATTTCTCAGAATATTTATGGTAAATCATGGTTACTAATTCTATTAACTTTATAACCAAATACATTTATTAGAGGACGTTGACTATATTTGTTTTCTGTTGTTGTGTAACAAGTTTAGAGGCTGAAAACAATACACATTAGTTGTGTCACAGCTTCAGGTGGTTAGAAGTCTATGCATGGTTCACTTTTTCTTCTGCTCCTGGACTTCACTAGACTTCCATGCAGGTGTTGACTTGGGTTGTGGTCTCATCAGAGACTTAACTGGGGTATGATCTATTTGCAAACTCCCTTGCAGTGTTGCTAGAATTCATTTCCTTGTGTATATAGAACCAACATCTCCATCTTTTGGCTATCTGTTGGCTGGAATTCTCAGCTCTCGAGGCTGCCTAACTTTCTTTGTTACATACCTTTTCACAAGCCCTCTCACAATATGGCAGTTTATAGCTTCAAAGCCAGCAAGGAAGACTTTCTCTCGTTTTAGTCTGATATCCAAAAAAAAAAAAAGCAAACCTGCAGCCTATGAGTCATTTCTAATACATAGTGTCCCTCTAGGACAGATTAGAAGTGCCCCACAGACAAATCTACAGAAGCAGATTGCCACATCTTTGTACCTTGGAATAGTTGGTGGGTTCAAACAGCTGACTCTTAGGTTAGTAGCTGAGTGCTTCAATAACTGTGTCACAAGGTCTCCTTCAGTCTGATGACACATTCATAGGACATAATGAGGGGATGACATCCCATCATTGTTTGCCACAGAGCATATTCTAATCAAGAGAGTGATATCCAGTACATTTCTCATATTTCTGTTGGTTAGAAACAAGTCACAGGTTTCACCTGAATTTTTTTTTTTTTTTTTAAGGGAAGGGTACTTTGAGTGTTAAGGAGCACTGGTAGCGTAGTGGTTACAAATCGGGCTGCGAACCTTAAGGCCAGCAGTTCGAAACTACCAGCCGCTCCGCGGGAGAAAGATGAGGCGTTCTGCTCCTGTAAAGATTTACAGCTTCGGAAACCCTGTACAGGGTCGCTATGGGTTGGAACCGACTCAAAGGCACTTAACAACAACAAGAACAACAACTTTTAGTGTTGCACAATTTTGTCCCATCTAATGTTTTACGGAATTCACTCATATTGCTCTCCTGGTATGGCACTGTGGGTTAATGTGCTGGACTGCAAAGTTGGTTTAGAACAGCAAGGTTGGTGGTTCAAGCTCACCAGCTGCACCTCGGAAACCCTATACAGGATTGCTATGCGTTGGAACTGACTCGACGGCACTTAACAACAACAACAACAATACAATTTAAAAAATAATATTTTATTTTGTTTAAGGTGCAAGTTTGCACAGAAAATTAGGCTCTCACTTAAAATTTTCTACACAAATTATCCAGTGATACTGCTTAGATTTTTGACAATGTGTCATAATTCTAATTCATTCCGCTCTGGTTGTACTATTTCTAGTACTCTACTTTCTTTGCCCTCTTACCTTTTCTTATTTTCTTTTGAGTCATTTTTGCCCATTTGGTCTCCTATCAATGGTTTTCCAAAGGAGCTCATTACTTATAGGTGATATTCTTTATTTTATGAGACAATCTGTTACTTATCTAAAAGGTGATCTCAAGACCTAATTTTGGTTTAAGATTACAGAATATATCAGGGAGATAATCTTAGGGATTTCTCGTGTCTAACTGGTACAGTAAGACAATACTTTTTAAGAGTCTGAGTTCTTTTTTCCCTTCCTATCAGGCTCTATTGTAGACCTGAACAGAATGATCAGCTGGAGTAGCTGGGCACCATCTAGTTCTTCAGGCCTCAAACTAGATGAGGCTGTGATTCTTATAGCTGATTAGGCCTGCGGATTACTGTCCTCTTTGAATCATTGGTTTCCTTCTTTTTCTTTTGTTCAGGACAAGATAAGGTCAATAGTTGTATCTTAGATGGCCACCCACAAGCTTTTAAGATCACAGACACTACTCATTACAATAAGATGTAGAACATACACTTTATAAACGATATTATGCCAATTAACTGAGTTGTTCCATGAGACTATTGTCCTAGGCCTTCAAACCCTCTTTTTACTCTGTGGTGTCTCTGAATGCTATTCAGACATATCTTACTTTTTCCCTTCTATTTTATATATTTAAATCTCTTCATTATAAGGTCTAGCCCATTGATGAGAACACTTTGCCCAATCTTATGGGGTTTTTGGTTATGTCTAAGAAGTACCCATAACTGTGTCGTCCATGTGCTTTATTATATATGTGGATTTACATGCACACACACGCATACATATTGTGCACACATTTGTACACATATACATATACACCTATATACATATTTGTGTAGCTATACACATATATTTTGGTTGCTGTTGTAAAATTATATATGTGGATTTCAAAATGCTCATGGAAAGATGGAATCGAAAGAGAATGGAATGTTCTCTAAATCTTTTTGAAGCCATCTTGTATTTGACATATACTTTACCAAAAATATACTTTCTATTTGTACATTCTTAGTGACATCAGTCAAGTTGTGCACACTTCACCAATGTTTTATGCTTCATCTAAATTTAAGGTAAGAAGATTATACCAGGACACATGACTCATTGGAGACCATCATAGGCTATGTCGGCCTTATTGACGATCTCAGAGACTCTTTGGTGCAATCAGTGCACCTGGTTTAGAAACAACAAGACACAGAAACAATACTCAGACTTACTCTACAGAAACAACCCTGTTAGATACCAATGCTGTATCTCATACCAACTTCTATGTTGTTGTGAAGTGCCATTGAGTTGGTTCTGATCCATAGGTTTCCAAGGAGCGGCTGGTGGGTTAGAACTGCTTACCTTGTAGTTAACAGTCCAGTGTTTATCCCACAGTGCCATACCAGGATCCAACTTCAATGTTGTTGTTAAGTGCCGTCGAGTCGGTTCCAACCCATAGCAACCCTGTATAGTGTTTCTGTGGAGCAGTAAGTGAGCTTGAACTACCAACCTTGTGGTTCAAAGCAACTTTTCAGTCCAGAGTATTAAGCCACAGCACCACACCAGAACTTCTATAGTGGAAGTAAAAACAAAAAACAAAAAACAAGCAAACCAACCATCATTGAGTTGATTCTGACTCATAGCGACCAAATAGACCATAGATAGGATTCCTGAGACTGTAAATCTCTGTGGAAGCAGACAGCCTCATCTTTCTCTTGCAGACTGGTTGGTGGGTTTGAACCTTGTGGTTAGTAGTCCAGGGCTCCTGTTATGGAAGGTGGGCTCTACATCAAAGAGAGAGGATTCTCCATATATAGTAACGGGGTTAAGTTGCTTATGGCCAAAAAGAATGACAAATGTCCATTGCTGGTGAAAAGAAGGAGAAAACCATGTGATCAGTCGATTGAATAATGAAATATTCAGGTTTTTGCTTAGAATAGACACGATCAACATTGTGAGGTAGAATTGAATTGGAATGTGACTCGAATCATACAATTAGAAAGGAAGCTCTTCTATGATTTAGGAAAACGGTGGTAATGAGACTCCAAATAGGAAGGGTGGTGGTAAGAAATGAGTAGAAGCTTTTCAAAAGACCAATCACTGACATATATGCCTATGGATTAGCTTAATTTATTCCTATTATATTCTTCATGTGAGCAGCTTTTAAGCAATGGCCCCACCATTCCTTGCAAGGACTCCATCCTGTTACTTGGTTTACCAGAGCATCATGTCCTCCCCTCATTCCCCATGGAGGGAACAGACACAAACCACTGGAGATCCACTGTACTGCGTCTGTTGTGTAGTGACTGTGTGGCACTGTGTAGGACCCTGGGAGCCTGTTGAGTTGTTCCCTTCATTGTGCCAGGCACAGCCCACGTTAGAGTTGTTGTTAAGTGCTGTCCTGTTAATTCTGATACATAACGACCCAGTATAGGGTTTCCAAGGAGAGACTGGTGAGTTTGAAGTACCGACTTTGTGGTTCAAACCCACCTTGCAGTTCAGCGCCAGAGCAGGACTCCATGAGATTATTTTACCTAATTAATACCTCACCCTTAGTATTTCCCCCAGGGCTCCCCCTAACCCCTCAACACACACAAGTAAATAGAGACTTAGGTTCCTTTGACAGGATCATCCAGCCACAACACCAAGGTCTGAATCTAGGACTGATTCCAAAGTTCATTCTGTTGTACTCCACACATCTCCACTAGCAGTGAGTGGAATTTTCAGGGGGCAAGTGTGTGACAGTGAGTATCAGTGCTACAAACACCCTTAGAGCCCTTCATTCATCTCAAGAGAACTTAGTACTAGAAGATGAGGGTTAAGGAGAGGAGTGAGAGACAAAGTGTCCTGTATCATGCCTTCCTTCATTTTACTAGCAGAAAGTACAGATTTATAAGCCTCTCTTAGATCCAAAAGTATGATGTGGAGCTGGAAGGTTTTTATTATATTTCTGGTTACCATTTCTTAAACTTTTGACTAAAATCAAAAGCTTTGTATCTTCTTTCTCTCCTATATGTAGATTTCTACTATTAAATTCAGTCAGGAAACAGTATGAATTCTCATTGCCTCTATGGCCACAGGGTTCTTTCCACAGGTTTTTCAGTAGATGCCATTATTTTGATCTACTTGAAAAGTCTATTGAGACATTCCTCCTTTGTTCTTTTATTACTCTATTACTATTACTTCTGTTACTCTTTTTACTCTGTGGTGTCTCCGAATGCTATTCAGAGATATCTTACTTTTTCCCTTCTATTTTATATATTTAAATCTCTTCATTATAGGGATCTAGCCCATTGATGAGAATACTTTGCCCATATCCTCTTGATGCTCCACAGTAAAATACAAGCTCAGTGTGGAGCCCTGTAATCATGGTTGTTTTCTGTTAATTTTCTCACATTGTACCCTATATCCCAGCATGGTATGAGGAAGTCTTTAAGATTTCTCTGGGGGATTGAGTTAAAAAGTAGACATTTAAAATTGAATATCCCAAGGAAGCACTCAGATTGGATTAATTTATCTTTGCACCATTCAAGTCTGGCCAGCTAGACGGAGAATAGTGATGGACTCAACTTGGCTCATGGTCTGCTCTTCTAAAGTAGGACTATTTTCACAGATTGGAGTTGTGAGCTGCCCCCAGACTAATTAGGCTCTACTACAGTAACTAATCCTGGAACAAGCTACAGCCTAGGAAATCTTGAAATAAGTCAATTTCTTCATGTAAGCTTTGGACTTTTAAAACTAGTCTAGGCCTACAGTTGAGTCCAAAAACCCAGATTCCTTTGTATAGCAGTTAGATTCCAGGATCAGTTTGTAAATTTTCACCTTTACATTTTAACTCTTGCCACTTTCCGCCTTACATCTAGTAAGGCTTTAAGGATTTAAGCCTAGAGCTAGCAATTGGCTAAGATTTTTAAATAGATGTGGATAGTGAACCCGAGAGAAGAAATTAGTATGTAAAGAAAAGTCAAGATTGGAGACATGACAAACAAGGACAGCATTCCAGTTTTTTGTTCTTAGTTCCTGCATTCATTCAACCTCAAGGTTAGCTATGAGCAGAAAATGATCCTTAAATTGGGTTTCTGTCCCTTGCAACTGAAATGGAAAGATTACTAATTGGCATAAGGCTCTTCTAGGCTAGTATTTTCAATGCATATTTTTTTTTAACCTACTGCATTCACAGCTATCAGTGGTCATTTCTAAGCTGAAATCAGACTTTTCTTCCTGGCGGGTGTTATTTGAAGAGGGTGCCCATTATGAAGCAGTACCTTCTCTGCTCTTTTTTTTTCTCTAGGCCAATTTAAGACCCACCTTCCTTGTGAGGCTCCTCTTTGAAATCTGACAGTAGTTTAAGACTATGACAATGATTTGTAGATGACTTGCAAATTAAATTTTAGAATTAGTGATTGAGAAAATCCATAACAAAGTAAAATGATTTATAAATGTATTTGTAGACTCTTTAAAATCCCTCAGTGGCCCATTAGAGACCCATGCCTAAAGGGAAAAGAGGATGGAAGTGGCACATTTTCCTGATGGGCACTCTGTCCAAATACAGCCTCATAGGAAGAATAGTTTGATTTTATCTAGCACAACTAGCCTATACAGTGCAAACTTAAATACTTTTTATTCAACATTTTATTTAAGGATGTAGGAACATAAAATCTAAAATGCTTTTACTGATTGATTTTGTAAGTTATAAAACCAAAACCAATTAACAAAAATTAAAAGCTAAGGACAGAACTAATACAATTAAAGTGAAAAACATTGATTATATGACAAATGTTGTATTACTAAAATTAAAGTGCCAGTGTTGGGTTTCAGAGCATAAAGACATAACCTCAAGGCTTGTTCTTATTTAATCTATTTTTGCATTTTGTATTAACATAAATGCAGAAAGTGTTCTTTAAAAAAATAGATTAGATTTTAAAAATACTAACTTAAAGGCTTTGTTTGCTAGTTCAGGATAATCAGACTTTATACATGACCAAAACTCTACCAGTAAATAAACTTCAAATGTCAATTTTAGTGAGCTAGCACCTGAGAAATTCATAAAGACTTTTTGCTCCCTTGAAGATATGATGATCATTGTGGAGGTATTGAAACCTAAATCAAGTAAGTAAGTCGTATCCAGAGGTTGCTAGGATGGAGAACAGATTCTGTCATAACTACATAAAGATAGGATGTGTGCATCTCCTTCGCTCTCAATATGATGCGGTTTCTAACCACGATAGTGCAGGGACTTTCAGATGCCTATACTACCAGGTGTTCTAGAATGACTCAATCTTTCCTGACTTTTTCTCCAATTATGTTGAATTTATTTGGTAATCTGTTATGTGACCTCCACCCAGTGCATTTATTGTAGAAAATATCAATGACAAACACTGGAATAAAAATTTGGTGGCAGTATCTAGCTTTAAGATGCTTATTAAGAAATTAAGGAATTCTGGTAGACTAGTGGGTTACAATTTGGGCTACCAACTGTAAGGTCAGTAGTTCAAATCTACCATCCGATCCACGTAAGAAAGATGATGCTTTCTATTCCTGTAAAGGTTTATAGCTTCGGAAATCTTATATAGGGTTTCTGTGAGTAGGAACTGACTTGATGTCACAAACCACCACCATCATTAAAAAATTAATTTGTCTATCCTTAATTTACTTTTTAGATGATCATCCGAATTGAAATCCAAGATGGAAAAAAAAATTCCATATCAAACTCATGACTCTGAAAGCATTTAGTATCTTAACATGCATCGTGTGCCAGTATCTAGATTGTAGGGAGTGAAGTGACTCCATAAAGTAAGCACTGGACTGTGAACTACGAGGTCCACAGTTCAAGTCTACCAGCCGCTTCTTGGGAGAATGATGAGACTTTCTGCTCCCGCAGAAGACTTAAAGCCTCAGAAACCCTATACAGGGTCGCTCTGAGTCGGAACTGACTTGGTGGCACTTAGCAACAACCAATCTAGATGCTTCTTGAAGGGCCAAGAGAGTATGATTATTGTTTCTTTTATTGTTGTTTTTTTCCCATAGCAATGTGGCATTGTGGAATAAGCATTTGACTGAAAGGTCTGTTTGAACCACAAGATTGTTGGTTAAAACCTCATCAACCGCTCTTCAGAATCCCTACATAGGGTCGCTACAAATCAGAAGTGACTCAACTGCACTTACCACTACCAACAACAACTGGTTTCGCTGTAGAATAAGCTCTGAACTGCCAATCATAGGGTTGATGGTTTAAACTCAGTCAGTCTGAGGGAGAAAGATGAGGCTTTCTGCTCCTATAAAGATTTACAACCTTGGAAACTCTATGAACTGGAACTGACTTGACAGCAGAGAGCAACAAACAAGTGCATTTCTTACAGTTGGTACCTAACAGAGTGTTTGCTGATTAGCCTATTATTTATATGTTGTTGTTTTCAACTGAAGGAGTCTTGGTGGTGCAGTGGTTAAGCACTTAGCTGCTAACTGAAAGGTCTGTGGTTTGAACCCACCAACCACACTCTGGGAGAAATATGTGGCATTCTGCTGCTGTAGGATTCACATTTTGAAAACCCTATAGGGTAATTTCTATTTTATCCAACTGGGTGGGTATGAGTCAAAATCAACTAAATGACAATAGGCTATTTCCTATTGCACTATGAGCTCTTGAGGGCATGGGCTGTTTTGCTGCAATCTGTGCACCGTGTATGCTTAGCTCAGTAACTCCCACATGAGGAATGCTTAATAAATATTCAGAAGGAAAAGATGGATGGCGTATTGGTTTTTGTTGTTTTTCTTTTAGATCTCATCTTTTATATATGAGGGGGCTTCAGGAAGTTCATGGAAAAATGGAATGAAAAGATAATGAAATGTTCCCACACACTTTCTGTAGCCCCTTTGTACACAGCGTGCCATCAACAGTTTTAAATCAGTGCAGTCCAATACAGTTTTCTGCTATGATGGAAGTATCGTATCTGTGTACTGTCCAATGCGATAGTCACTAGATATATGTGACCTTTGAGTACTTGAAATGTAGCTGCAGTAGCTGAGGAATTGAATTGAAGTTTTTTTCTTTAAATTTTCTTTATTTTATTGTTGTTGATAAGATTCCCAGCAAAAGATACACCAATCTAGCATTTTCTGCATGTACAATTTAATGACAAGGATTACATTCTTCAAGTTGTGCAATTATTCTCACCCTCATTTTTGTGACTTGCTCTTCCTTCATTGACATAAACTCATTGCCCCTGAAGGTTCCTGTCTAAGGCTGGGTTTTCTAGAGAAGCAAAACCAGTGAAATATATTTATATATATAAAGAGAAGTTTATTATCAAGGAAATGGCTTACAATTGCAGAGTCCCTGGTCTCCAGTGGAAGAGAGAGAGAGCGAGACTTTCCTGCATGTTCATTATACTGGAGAAGGCCACCTCCAAGAAAGCATTCCTTTAATTGATTGGTTACTCATAGCCACACATCATATTTAACTATTTCTGGATTAAGTTTCATCATCATGGGAATAAGCACATCCCAACTGCTAAACCTCTGGACACACTGGCCAAGCCAGGTTGACATAGAACCCTAACCATTATAGTTCCTGAGTTGCTGTTGCCAATTTGAGCCCATATTGATAGTTCTTACAAGAGCATAATCCCCTTTTACTAGTTAAGTAAAACTATTGTTTGGTTTTAAGAATTCATGGAATATTTTTGGTTTAAATTTTAAAGATAATTTAAGAACTGTCTGTTTCAGGAGTTCAGCCACCCTCCATGGCTCCCGGAAGTCTAGAATGCATGAGAATTTGAAACTATGTTTAACATTTTCTTCTTTTTGATCAGGATTCATTGTATAGAGTCTTTGACCAAAATGTTCCATGATTGTAGCTTGTTGTTTTTAGGTGCTATCGAGCCAGTATTGATTCAGAGCGACCCTATGCACAACAGAAGGAAACACTGCCTAGTCCTGCACCAACCTCACAATCATTGCTACATTTGAGTTCATTGCTGCTGCCACTGTGCTGATCTATCTTGTTGGGGGGGTCTTCCTCTCTTTCTCTGACCCTTTACTTTACCAAACTGTATCC
>NW_006408524.1:36371515-36375130 GCF_000296735.1 Chrysochloris asiatica | reverse complement strand
TTAAAGGTTTTTACTGTGGATCAAGTGAAAAAGTTTACAGGGCAGATTATCAGTTTTATGTTCAACAAATTATACCACCTTGTGTCATTACAATGATTATAATCCCCTCTATGTGCCATCAGGTAACAGTATTTCTCCCTATTCACTTAAGCTTTTTTTTTTTTTTTTTATAAACACGCAGGCATATATAATAATTTACATCACCAAAGGGCACGTTCTGCAAGTCTACCTCATGGCCTCCAGCTCTCTGTCCCTGTCTTCCTATGAATCTAGAGTCCTCAGCTGCTCCCTCTCTCCATGGCCCCATCTTTGCCTCTGTCTCTGGTGTTGCTGCTTCTCTGGATAAGGTCCCGCATTCTGCTTGTGCTATTCTCCCTTGATGGTTCTAGGGTCCTCTGTTTCTGGACTATATGATTAACCACTCCTGTTTTTGTTACAAAACTTCTACCTTTACAACTGTGACAGTTGCAATTCGTCATGATAACAATTACTCATTATATAATCATAAGAATCTTATCACCATCTCTTTTCACCAGACCCATCTTGACAAGATGAAAACTATTCAGTGACGACTCTTTCTTCCCTCATACACTATTAAATTAAACTCCCCCTTGAAACCTTGTAAGCCAGTCACTTTGTGCCTTTATTGCCCTCTCATTTTAGGTTGTTATGTTATGTGCCGTGGAGTCGGTTCCGACTCATAGCAACCCTGTACAGGGTTTCTGAGGCTGTGAATCTTTATGGGAGCAGAACGCCTGCCTCATCCTTCTCTCGCGTAACAGCTGGTAGTTTCGAACTGCTGACCTTGCGGTTCGCAGCCCGATTCGTAACCACTACATTACCAGAGCTCATTTTAGGTAGCCAGTGTCTAAGTTGCCCATCCCTATCTGCCGTGTTTACAGAAGGGATATCTTAATTATTTTTTGTTTTCTTCCTGTATGATGTTTTTGGCATCGTCCCCAAACTCTTCTGGCCTGTGGTTATTTGTGCCTAATGTATCAAATCTGTTCTTGAGATGGTCTCTGAATTCAGGTGGGTTTTGTTCAAGGTCATATTCTGGCTCTTGTGGACTTGTTTTATTTTTCCTCAACTTCAGCTTCAGCAATTGATGCTCGGTCAGCCTCTGATCTTTTTTTGGCTGATGATATTGCGCTTCTCAAACATACCTTCCCACAGATATAGTAATTTTGATTCCTATGTATTCCATCTGGTAAGGTCCATGTGTATAATAACCTTTTATGTTATTTTAAAAAGATATTTGCCATGAATAAGTCTTGCAATATTCTATTATGCAATCTCTAGCACCATTTCTATCACCAAAGCCATAGTTTCCAACTAGTGATCCTTCCTCTTTGTTTTCAACTGTTGCATTCCAATCACCAGTGACGATCAATATACCTTGATGGTATGTTTGCTCGATTTCAGACTGAAGAAGCTGGTAGAATTCTTCAATTTCATCATCATTGGCTTTAGTTGTTGGTGGGTAAGTTTGAGTAACAGTGGTATTAAATTGTCTTCCTTATAGGCATATGGATATAGTCCTGTCACAGACAGCATTGCATTTCAGGATAGATCTTGATATTCTTTTTGAATATGATGCAATGCCATTTCCTTCTTTTTGTCATTCCAGGCACAGTAAGCCATAAGATTGATTGTCTGAATCAAAATGGCCAATTCAGCTCACTTAATGCCTAGGATTTTGATCTTTACATGTTCCATTTTACTTTTGCCAATTTCCAGTTTTCCTAGATTCATAGTTCATGAATTCTGTGTTTTGATAATTCATGGGCTCTGCAGCTGTTTCTTCTCATCTTGAATTGTGTTCCATCAGTAAATGAAGGGCTTGAAAGCTCTGCTCCATTCACATCATAATGGCCAATCCTGCTTTGAGGCAGCTCTTCTGCAGTTATATTTTGAGTGCCTTCCAATCTGAGGTTTTTAATTACTGATTTGACCTTTATTCTGATCTTTTGAAAGTTTCTATTTCCTCTTTAGTCAGTTTTAGTAGTTTGTTTGTTGATAAGCAGTTCATGATATTATGTCATAATTCTCTACTGAGTCAATTGTAATTTCACCTTTCATTTTTAATTTTGGTTATTTGCATTTTTTAAAATTTTTTCCTTTTTCTTAGTTTAGCTAAAGGTTTGTCCAGTTTATTGATCTTTCAATTAACCAACTTCTGATTTTATTGATTCTACTGTTTTTTATTTTATTTGGTTTTGCTCTGATTGTTTGTATTGCCTTTCTTCAGGTAGGTTTAGCTTCAATCTGCTCTTCTCTTTTTAGTTCCTGAAGTTGTCAAGTTAAGTGTTCATTTGAGATTAAAAAAAAAAAAAAGTATGCTTTTATTGTTATGCATCTTCCTTAGAGTATTGCCATTGCTGCATCCCATACATTTTGGTATGTTGTGCTTTCGTTTTTATTAAACTACAAGAAATTTGTGATTTCTTTCTTGATTTCATTTTTGACCAATTAGTAGTTTAATACTATGTTGTTGAATTTCTGTATGTTTGTTTATTTTCTATTGTGTAGGTAGGGAAGGTTCTGGCACACCCCAAAGGACCCCCAGGAATATTTGCTTTGTTGATTTTAGAGCAGAAATTTGGGTTCCTGTCCTTTTGTAACAGTCAGGGTGTACGGAGGTTAGCGAAACAGACTGTTTTTATGGGACTGCGTCCCCAGTTCAAAGTATCTGGTGGCCCCTGTGGTTGGGGGAAATGCATAGTGATAGTGTGAGAAGCAATTTTCCTATCATTTTTGACTGATGGTTGATTCTTTGATTCATGTCTATCTAGGTTTCCCTGCTGATTTCCACTGCTCCCCTATTCAAAGTAGATCAAATTTGAGCACAGTCTCCTTGTTGTATTTCTTAGGGAGAACCAGAACAATGGTTTGCTTAAGATACCCCAACCCCAGGATTTTATCTAGCCAGTGGGCAGCACAGGAGTAAATGAGTGAGTCCATTCTTACTAATTTGCCCCAGAGCCTCAATGCTGCTACATGTTTCTGTGTTGCTATTATTGGATGCTTGTTGTTGTTAAGTTCCATCAATTCGGTTTTGACTCATGGTGACCCTGTATAGGGTTTCTGAGGAGCAGCTGGTGGGTTTGAACTACTGACCTTATGGTTTGCAGTCCAGTGCTGATCCTACAGTGCCACACCAGATGAGTTATATCACTTAAGATACTGAACAACGTATTCTAGTTAGTTGGGTTCCTTCTTTTCTAAAGTGATCAACACTATGGCATGTAATTTCTCCACTCATTTGATTTAGTTTTCCATCATTTCCGTTTCATTTTAATTTAAATTCTGAAGCAGGAACACTTGCGACTTTATTGAATATATTTTACCTACACATTTACCTTTTTTTTTTCACATTTACATTTTTCAATTTCTTTTAATGGTCTAGTTTCCTAGTTTTAATTCTTTACTTTGTTTTAACAAGCCACTTTTTCTTTTTTTTTAAATTTTTATTGTGATTTGAGTCAAAATTCACAGGGCAGATTATCAGTTTTACATTCAACAAATCATACACCTTGTTTCATTACAATGATTATAATCCCCTCCATGTACCATCAATTAACAGTATTTCTCTCTTCACTTTAGCCTTTTTTT
>NW_006408524.1:36358245-36367710 GCF_000296735.1 Chrysochloris asiatica | reverse complement strand
GGGATTTCCTTTTCACTGTACTTCCTTAGAAATTTCAAGATGCCACTGTTGGTCATTGTGATGTAACTCAGGATTTATTTTTTTGGCCTATTTCCTTTTTAGTATTCCTGTCCCACTCCACAATTCTCGTTCAGGCCTTTTTCCTAGTGATAAACAATTCTGGGCTGGCTGTGGCCAGTTTGAACTGCCATTTGGTTTTAAGTGGAAACTCTCACTTTAAATTTCGAGATCTGTGCATATGAATAGTAGAACCCTCTGGGGGTGGGGGTGGAGTGTCCACTCGCTCAGGCACCCCCTCTAGTCACCAAAATGGAGGTGAGCAGACAGCGAGAGACCAATGAACAGATACCAAAAAAAAAAAAAGAATGTCCACACCTTTATCTCCATGGTTCTGTCAGGTATTCATGGCTGCTTTGATCCTTCCCCCTCTTGGTCTCTTCCAAGGTGGCGGCCCTGGGAGCAGCTGAGCATCTTGAATTAGAAAGCAATGGCTTTCTTGCTTCTGCTACAAGTTCCCCTAGCTGTAAACTTTCCAACCTTCTAATATTCCTTTATGTGTGGTTCAGAGTTCTGGGACCATCCCCTGAGCCTGCTTGGTCTGGTATTCTGTGTTGTTGCTGACGGAGCTCCTCATTGCACTTCTACCTGGTCCACCATCTTGTTTGTTTTGTCATTGGCTCTTGATCCTATAGTACCTCATAAAATTTTTTGGTTGAACGTAGACCGTTTCTTTTTGATATAGTGACTCTGAGTATACCTTCCGTATTCTTTTGATGCTTTCTACATCATTCAATATTTTACCCATTGTTGTTGTTGTTAAGTGCTCTTGAGTCATTTCTGGCACATAGTTACCCTGTATAGGGTTTTCAAGGAGAGGCTGGTGAGTTTGAACTGTAGACTTTGAGGTCTTTGGGGTTCAGAACTTATCCTACAGCATCCACCAGGACTCTGCCCAGAGAATCCTTCAAAATTGTAAGTCAAGACTTATATTTTTTCTTCAGTTCTTTCAGCTTGAGAAATGCTGAGCATGTTCTTTCCTTTTTGTTTTCTAATTCCAGGTCTTTGCAAATTTCATTGTAGTATTTGACTTTGTCTTCTGGAGCTGCCTTTTGGAATTTTCTGGTCAGCTCTTTTATCTCTTTATTTCCTCCATTCACTTTAGCATCTCTACACTGGAGAGAAAGTTTCAGAATTTCTTCTGATATTGATTTTGGTCTTTTCCTTCTTTCTTGCCTTCTTAACCAACTTTTGCATTCTTCCTGTATGATATTCTTAATGTCACTCTGCAAGTCGTCTGGTCTGTCATTAGTGTCTAATGCATTAAATGTGGTCCTGAGATAATCTCTAAATTCTAGTGGGATATATTCAAGATCGTATTTTGGCTCTTGTGGACTTGTTTTAATTTTCCTGACTTTTAGCCTGAACTTGCATATGAGCAATTGATGGTTTATTTCACAGTCTGCCCCTGGCCTTGTTTTGGCTGATAATATGGAGCTTTTCCATGATCTCTTTCCACAGATGTAGTTAATTTGATTTCTGTGTATTCCATCTGGGGAGGTCCATGTGTATAGTCATCAGTTATGTTTAAAAAGGTATTTGCAATGAAGAAGTCATTGGTCTTGTGATCATGACAGATGCAATGATACCAGCCATTTATTCCATCTCTAAAGAATTGAGGGTTTTGGGAATTTTACCAGGTCAATGCAGTCTTTTTTTTCTTTTTCTTCACATTATTAATTAAATAAAAACGAGTGTCCTCTAAAGATTATTTTTTAAGCATAAGGAATCCAAAAGAAGTGAGAAGGAACCAAATAAGGACTGTAAGGTGAATACTTAATGATTTTCCATTGACACTTTCGCCAGGTTGCCCTTGTCTGGCAAGAGGAATGAGCAGGAGCACTGTTGTGGTGAATGGCTCTGGTGTTTTTCTGCTAAGGTTTGGTTGACTAACTTCAAACATTCTTAGAATAAACAGTTATAATTGCTCTTTGAGCCTCTAGAAAGTCAACAAACTAGATGTCTTGAGCATCCCCCAAATCTGTTGCCATATCTTTGCTCTTGACTCGAACATCTTGCTTTTGCTTTGACTGGAACATTTCCATCATTGCTGTCATTGCTTTGATTGTGTTGTCTTCAGGTTTGTACTGGCAAAGCCTTGTTTCATCTCCTGTTATAATTCTTTGAAGACATACTTTAGTATCTTGATCCTACTAGTTTAAAATTTGCATTGAAACTCTGCTGTTGTCTGCAGCTGATCTGGACACAACAGTTTTGGCACCCACTGAGTGGAAAGTTTCTTCCATCTTAATTTTTCAGTGAGGTTTTTTCATAAGTGGAACCAATTCAGATGTCTGTGGTGCTGGCCATTGTTTGTGCAGTTGTCAGGCTTCTTCAGTTTGAGCATAAACACTATTGTTTCCTCTCAAATTGATGTGGATGGTCTGCAGCTGCAGGCTTCATCTTCAACAGTGTCTTGTTCCTTCTTATAACGAATTTTCCATTTGTAAATTGCTGATTTCTCTGAGACATTGTCCCCATAAGTGTTTCATAAAGCATCAATGATTTCACCATTCTTTCACCCAAGCTTCACCAGAAATCTGATGTTTGTTCTTGTTTCAATTTACCAGAATTCATTTTGCTGTGTTAGGGGATGTCTTCAAAATGATGTCTTAGCCTTCTGAGTGCCTCAAATTGGATTCTTTTCACGCATAACAAGTGGCTGCTTTTAAGTGCCCTTGAGTTAGTTCCAACTAATAGTGACCTTGTATAGGATTTTCAAGGAGTGGCTGGTAGATTTGAACCACTGATCTTGCAATTAGCAGTACAGTACTTATCCTACATGCCAGGACTAGTACAAGTTTATTTTGTTATAAAGAAATTTTGAAACACATGCATAGTTTTTTAATGATACACATTTTCCATGAATTTTTTGAAGATCATATATATAGTGACTGTAGGATCAGACCTGGACACAAACCACAAGGTCAGCAGTTCAAACCTACCAGCTTCTCCTCATAAACCCTATATAGGGTCGCTATGAGTTGGAACTGACTCAACGGCACGTAACAACAAATATTATATATATATATGTGTGTGTGTGTGTGTTTGTGTGTGTGACTTTGCAGTTCAAATGGCTTTGCAGTCTGGCTCATTAACCCACAGCACCACACCAGGACTCCATATGTATATTAGGGCCT
The DNA here is from genome assembly GCF_000296735.1 of Chrysochloris asiatica. Taxonomy (NCBI): domain Eukaryota; kingdom Metazoa; phylum Chordata; class Mammalia; order Afrosoricida; family Chrysochloridae; genus Chrysochloris; species Chrysochloris asiatica. Next base: position 36,364,513 of record NW_006408524.1, on the reverse strand, counting down.
TTAAAATTTCATGGAAAAATCCCATTATCTTTTAATTCAATTTTTTTCAAACATTTTGAAGCCACCTCATACATATATATGTTTAAGGAGCCTTCATAATGTTTGTGGAAAAATGGAATTGAAAGATAAATGACTTTTTCCACAAACTTTTTGAAGCTCCTTGTGTCTGTATATACTGTATGTGTTTTATTTTAAGGACTTTACTCACATAACTCTGGGGACTGGCAAATCTGAAATTTGCCTCAAAGGCTAACAGACTAGAAAGTTAAGGAAGATTTCATCTAGCAGTCTGGTGGCAGAATTTCTTTGTTTTTTGGCTCTAGGAAACTTTAGTTTTTACTCTTTGTGGCCTTTAATTGATTGGATGAGACTAGGCCACTTTATGGAGGCAATCTCTTTTATTTACAGTCAACTGATTTTGGATATTAGGTGTAGGTGCAAAATATCATCACCAAATCATATAGATTAGTGCTTGATTAAATAACGAGGGCACTGTAGGGTAAGCAATGGACTGCAAGGTCGGGTTGAATCACAATATTGGTGGTTCAAACTCACCAGTCATTCCTCAGAAATCCTACACAGGGTAAATATGAGTCACAACTGACTTAAGGGCACTTAACAAACAACACCAACAACATATCCTAGCTAGGAGCTCTAGTGATGCTGTAGGGCAAGCACTGGACTGCTAACCACAATATTGGCAGTTCAAATCCACCAGCTGCTCCACGTGAGAAAAATGAAGCTTTCTGCTTGCAAAAACATGTGGTATCACCATTCCTCTCAACTGGGTTTGATCATCCATTGCAGTGGCCACACACAATTCAGATATCATACTCACGGTTATGGGGTTTGCTAAGAAAGTTAACTTTATAATTTGGAGTCAAAATGCTCAGGGCACAGTTGTTCCAATGAGCTGCTGATAAATGGCCAGAGGACACACCACCACTCTACCATAAGCCTTATCCTGAAGGCACTCAGTTTGAATTCTGTGTGTCAGAAAAACTGGCTGTCATCTCTTAAGTGCCTGGAGATACTCTACTCTACAAGCAAGCTTCCTGTCCAAAGTCACTTAGGAAGCCCACTTGCTCTGAGGACTGGGAAGTCCATTGCTTTGCCTAGTGCTCTGGATTTCGGTTTTGCTACTGCTACTTCATTGTCTCAGCTCTTTGTCCCTGGGTTGAGAATGTTCAATGTTCAGGGATTTTGAGGTCCAAAGGACGCACTCTATTCTTGGCTCCTGTTTTTTATGGTAGTAAGATTCCTTAAGCCTGTTTCTGAGATGGTTCATTTGTTACTCATGCTAGAGTTTCAAGTTTTTACAGTGACAATGAACTCTGCTAATATCCACAGCTGAATCCTGTCATCCTGCCCGTACCTGCTCCCACCTGCTCTTACCCAGGCCCAACAGGGCAGAAACTTTGCTTGGTAGGAGTTACAGACTATGGCTAGAAGAGACAAATTCACGCACCACACTGCTTCAGTAAATGTTTACAACCTTAGAAACCCTACGTAGGGTTGTTATGAGTAGGAACTAACTCAACAATGGCCAACCACAACATGACCTAACCAAGATGGCACATGAGATTGTCACAGCTGATGAACGATATTGCTCTTTGTTAGTATATATCCTTTTTAGTATGTAAACTAGGGCAACCCAGGTTTGATAATTCCTTACCTATGTACCTCATAAGGAGCTCTCATAGCATAGTGGTTACGAGTCAGGCTAATAACCTCAAGGTCAGCAGCTTGAAACTAACAGCCGTTCTGGGGGAGAAAGAGGAGGATTTCTGCTCCAGTAAAGATTTACAGCCTCAGAAACCCTATACAGTGTCTCTATGAGTTGGAACCGACTCCATGGCACACCACCACCGCCACCACCATGCATCTCATAGGCAGCCTTCACTTATCTGCCAGGAGAGACTTGCATGCTGCAACAATCATGAGCAAGTTCGTTGGAGCTGCTAGATGAAGAAGAAATGCCTGGTGATCTACTTCTGAAAATCAGCTAATGACTTTGTGGGTCATAACAGTCTGGTCCTATTTTGCATCAGGTCACCATTAGTTGGTGCCTATCTGAGTTACGATTAGTTGGTGCCTATCTGATAGCAGTTAATTTTTTTTTAAGAGCAGTATTTAAATGGGAAAATACAGCAGTGTGAACTAATATGAAATTAGTGTCAAAATTCAGGAGCACAAATTGTTATAGTGCATACATCTTGTTACTTCAAGAGTTTTCTGGCAGCAAGGGCACAATTGACTGTGATAATTTAAAAGAATCCTTGAGGTGATATAGTTCCATATGCTGTAGGAATATGTCAATGATTTTTTTTTATTTTGCAATTTGAGTTTTTTATGTAGTCTTTTGAAAGCTAGTTGTTAAGCATGGCAAGACGACCAGAATTGCTTTAGAATTTTTTAGGAAAATAATTCTGTAAGAACAAATTAAAATTAACTTTAACTTTTTTCTTCAGCACTGTCATAAATACCAGCCTCATGAAGCCAAAATTGTGGCAATGATACATGCTGTGTTTCCAATATTTAAGCATAATGGTTAGGCCAGATTTATATTCTCTTTCAAAGCTGAACATAAAATAAGTTATTTATAGACTTTTAAGAACAGAATCTTAAAAAATGGAATACTGCTATTTGTGTCCCATACCTCACAGGAACCTCTTGGATTTTAGCTGGGGACAGACCTTTCACAGAATAAAGATGGCATTACCCAGCTTCTCTTGCAACTATAGGATGTAAGTAGAAGTGACTTGTGCAACTTCCAGATGGATCCTCAAAAGATAAGAGTAAACTCTTGACTTTCCCTTCTCACTTACTGGAGTTTGGATTTGGTGGTACACTTTCTTAGACCTTGCCTCAGTAGTTAACACCATAAGAAAAGCAGATCAAATAGATAAATAAAAGACCTGGTTCATTGAAAGATGAATGTATGGATAAGCAAAATGTAATATACACAAAAACACCAAAATGGAATATTATTTAACGTGAAAAACGGTGAAGTACTAATTCATGCTATGAAATGGAGGGATTTCAGAATCATTACATGGAGGAAGCCAGTTATAAAAGACCATGCATTGACCTATACTTATGGAGGTGGTGGTGGTTGGTGGTTATATGTCATGGAGTCAGTTCCGAATCATACCAACCCCTGTACAGGGTTCCCAAAGGGTGTAAATCATTATGGGAGCAGAAAGCCTCATCTTTCTCCCACGAAGTAGCTCAAAATATCAACTGAAAGGGAAGGAGTCTTCACATCAAGTATCAATCCTATGCCCTTTGTATACAGGGTTGATAGGGACTTAGGTAGCCACTTAGACATTGGCTACCTAAAATGAGGGTGCTATAAAGGCACAAAATGACTGGCTTACACTTTTTCAAGAGGGAGTTTAGTTTAAGAGTGTTCGTGGGAAGGTAGAATCCCCACTGAATATTTTTCATCTTGTCTAGTTGGGTCTGATGAAAAGAGATGGGGATAAGATTCTTATGATTCAGTAGTGAGTAATTGTTATCATGACTAATTGCAACTGTCACAACTGTACAGGTAGAAGTGCTGTAACAAAAGTGGGGGAGTAGTTAATCTTACAGTTCAGAGGACCCTAGGACCATCAATGGAGAAGAGCATGAGCAGACTGTAGCACTCTATCCAGAGAAGCAGCAACACCAGAGATGGAGGCAGAGATGGGGACATGGAGAGGGAGAGCAGCTGAGGACTCTAGATTCATGGAAAGAGAGAGACTGAAAAAAAAAAAAAAAAAAGAAAGAGAGAGACTGAGAGCTGGTGGCCAGGAGGCAGACTTGCAGAATATGCCCTTTGGTGGTTTAAATTATTATGTATGCTTGAGTGTTAAAAAAAAAAAAAAGCTATAATGAATAGAAAGGACTGCTGTTGACTGATGGTACATGGAGGGGATTATAATCATTGTAATGAAACAAGGTGTATGATTTGCTGAATGTAAAACTGATGACCTGCCCTGTAAACTTTCACTTAATTCACAATAAAAACTTAAAAAAAAAAAAAAAAAAAGTAATTCAGATCACAAGTTGTCACTCTTCTGTGGTGGAGACTGCTAACTATATCCCATATGTTGTATATGTTTTCTCACAATAAAATTGAAAAATCAAGCAACCACTCCTGGGACAATGATGATAATTTCTTGATGCCAGGACAGTTTAGAATCTTATGTGAGAAAGGAAGAAACTTATATTTTGTTTAAGACATTGTTATTTTGGGTCTCTGTTACACATAGCCAAATCTATATATACTGTTAACACAATTTCTTGTTTATAAGACATGCTAATTGTTGCTTTTAAAAACTGTTAACTGTAAAGGACCATGTGGCTATGTACCATGGAACTCGAAACTTTGATGTTCCTAATTTAAAAACTAAAGCCAAAAACCTGATGTTGTCCACTACCTTTCAACTGAGGAGGACAATACAGTTAAATCTATCTGGCTTTTCTCTGAGAAACTTAAATGAAGAGCTTTAGGTCATGAACCAGTAGATTGATTTTTGAAGAAAACAAGATGTAAAAAGAGAGAGTAAGCTATTCAACTTTCTACTTTGTTCACAGTCAAGACTTTTCCATTTTCCTGTATCTTGTGTTTCATAGTTGTCAAACTCTAAATTCATATTTGATTGTGCATGGCTCCCTGTGCCAGTTGGTACTGGTCACTACTCCTCTTTTTGGGATTATCATTCCTGAGCTCCTGGGATGTCACATCCTATAATTTCTTCTTCTGTCTCTGGTCTTTACTTAGTCTCCTTCAATGGGTCTTCTTTTAATGTGCCCATTCATTGTGGGCATACTCTGATCCTTTTAGCTTGGGAAGTGGTTGTCACACACTGACAGCTCATAGACATGTTTTGTTAGCTTTACTCACAATTAAAGAAATGTTGAATTAATTGGCAATATTTAAAAATTAGAATGTTTAACATGAAATTCATATTTGAGTTTTTCTTGAACAAGGGGAAGATCTGACAACAATGTACCTATAGTTCCTATAGCATTAGGTTGTTGGAGCAGAGTTTCATTGCTTCCTTTAAGGGGTCTGCTCTTTTCTTGTTACACTCCCCACCAATCCCTATTACTTATATCTTGTGTGTTTTATTTATTTTCATTACTTACTGATGATCTTTTAGGCATTTTATGATTCTCATCTTCTTGGGTGATTTAAGTTTTAAATTAAGTTTTTCTAAAAGCTATTTCCTATCTTGCCCTTTCCTTTTCAATTCCAATTCCTCCTCCCCTCCCTAAGGCTAATAGCCTAATGAGGCAATCATGTTGTCTTAACTGGTTTACTTGCTATAGAATCCTAACTGACTTTTATGCCTCTTGTCTTATCACAAATCCTCTAATTATCCTCTACACAGCTTAATTTCTAAAATTAAAATCTAAATATGTCTTTATCCAGTCTTGAGGAGACTTTTAGTGGCTCACCTGCCTTTTAAATTACTTTAAACTCCTACACATTGGTGTAAATGTAGAATGGTACCGCCACATTGGAAAAGAGTTCAACAGGTCCATTAAAAGTGAAACATAGAGTTACCATGTGCCCTAGCAATTCTAGTCTTAGGTTGATATCCAAGAGAGTTCAAAACCTATGTTCAGACAAAAATGTGTACTTGAGGCAGGGTATAAGATCAACAAACACAAATCTGTTGGATTCCTTTATAATAATAAAAAGAGTTTGAAAAGGAAATCAGGAAAACAGTACCATTTACAATAGCCACCCAAAAGATTACATGCTTGGGAATAAATGGAACCAGAGAAATAAAAGAAATACACAAAGAAAACTACAAAAGACTACTGCAAGAAACAGAAATGGAAGAATATGCCCTGTTCATGGAGGAAGACTTAATACTGTGAAATATCAACACAGAAAGCCATCTCTAGGTATAATACAATCCCAATCCAGAGTACAACATCATTCTTTGAAAATATGGAAAAGTTATAATCACTAGTTTTATATGGAAAGGAAAGAGACCTCCAGATAAGCAAAGCATAATTTAAAAAGAACAAAGAAGGCCTCTCACTTCCTGATCACAAAGCCTTCTAAACAGCCAAATAGTCAAACAGCCTACAAAAACCACATAGATCAATGAACAGAATTGAGAACCCAGAAGTAAATCCATCCACTTAGGGTCAGTTGATATTCAACAAATGGCCAAAATACATTAAATGGTGAAGTGATAGTCTCTTCAACAAATGGTACTGGCAAAATTGGAAATCCATTTGCAGAAAAATTAAACAAGAC
>NW_006408524.1:36356056-36357847 GCF_000296735.1 Chrysochloris asiatica | reverse complement strand
ACACAATGGCCTGGGTCAGGCGCACCTTAGTCCTCAAGCTGACAAGACCCATATCTCACACCATATACAAAAATGGATTAAAGGATTAAAGACCTAAATGTAAAACCTAGAACTATATAGCTCATCATTGAAAAAATAGGGACAAACATAGGAGCTCTGACACATGGCATGAAACATAGTTGAAAACACAAAAACAGAAGATTAAATAGATGACTGGGATTTCCTAAAATTAGACATTTATGTGCATCAAAGGATTTTACCAGAGTAAAAAGAGAACCCACAAACTGAGAAAAAATTTTGGCAATGACCTATTAAAGGACTACTTTCTAAAATTTATAGAATACTTCAATGCTGCTACAAAAAGACACATAATCCAATAAATAATGAACCGAGGACAAACCATCCAAGAAGACATTCAGGTGGCCAACAAGCATATCAAGAGATGCTAATGATCATTAGTCATTAAAGAGATGCATCTTACTGCATATAATGAGACAGCATCTTACTCCAGCATTAATAGTAAAGTTAAAAAAACAAACAAACCAGAAAACAATAAATGCTGGCAAGGTTGTGTAGAGACCTGGACCCTCCTACACTGCTGGTAGGACTGTAAAATGGTGCAACCACTGTAGAAAACAATTTGGTGCTATCTCAAAAAATTGGAAATGGAAATATTGTATGACCCAGCAATCCTTCTACTTGGTTTATATCCTCAAGAAATAAAAGCTGTGACATGAATATATATACACATCCATGTCCATTTTGGCACAATTCACAATGGCAATAATGGAGACAGCCTAAACATCTGTCAATATAAGACTGGTTAAACAAACTTTGGTATGTACACACAAGGGAGTATTGTGCAATGTTGAAGAATAATGATGAATCTGCAAAACACCTCATAACATGTATGAACCTTGAGGACATCATGCTGAGTGAAATCAGTCAATCACACAATAACAAATATCATATGAAATCACTGTTTTAAAAAGTTAAGAAAAGATTTTCTTGATAAACATTCTATGATGGTTACTGAGTAGGGAAGGAAAGTGTTCATGGACTAGAGGGTAGACACAGATTTACATGGGGGACAGAGTAGGCAATATACACAAAGGAGATTGGCAGAGGAAAGATGAAGGTGGCAGGAACCACAGGGAAGAGTGCAAGAATTAAAGGACATAGGGATAAATAAGTGTTATCTGATTGTACATGAAGGAGATTGCAATCATTGTAATGAAGCAAAATTTATGATTTGTTGAATGTAAAATTGAGGATCTGTTCTGTAAACCTTCACTCAATTCACAATAATATGTTACACAAAAACAACAACAGAAAACAAATATGTGTACTAGAATGGTCATAGCAGCTTTATTCATAATAACAATAAAAAAGTGGAAGCAATCCAGATGGCCATCAAATGATAAATGAATAAACAAAATGTTGTAGATCTACACAATGAAATATGTTGACCATAAAAAAGGAATAAAATACTGATTAATGCTGCAACATGGCTGAACTTTGAAAACATTATGCTAAGTACAAAACAAGGCATGCATTATATGATTCTATTTATATGAAATGTCCTGAGACAGGAAATATGTTAGTTGGCTGCCAGGGGATGGCGTGAGAGAGGAAAAGGTGATGACTGCTAATTGATGTGGGGTTCTTTTTGGGAGAATGGAAATATTTTGAAATTAGACAGTCTGACGGTTGTACAGCTCTGAATACATATTTAAAAATCACTGAACTGCATGCTTTAAAATGGTGACTTTTATGGGATTTTTTTTTTTT
>NW_006408524.1:36352703-36353885 GCF_000296735.1 Chrysochloris asiatica | reverse complement strand
CTACTCGTGTTATGGTTCTTATTTCTTGTGGGTAAATACGAAGCAGAGGAATTGCTGGGTCATATGGTATTTTTATTTCCAACCTTCTGAGGAAGTGCTATATTGCTTTCCAGACTGGTTGGACCATCTTGCAATCCCACCAACAATGTAGGAGAATCCCAGTCTCTCCAAATCCTCTCCAGCATTTATTGTCCTCTGCTTTATTGATCTTTGCTGTTATTGCTAGTGCGAGATGATATCTTATTGTTGTTTTGATTTGTATCTCTCTATTGGCTAGTGATCGTGAACATTTCTTCATGTGTTGTTGGCTGCCCGGATCTTTTCCTTGGTGAAATGTCTGTTCACGTCCTGTGCCCATTTTTTAATTGGGTTATTTGTCCTTTTCTTGTAGAGCTATGGTTGCTTCCTATATATTTTAGAAAAGAGTCCCTTGTCTGGTGTGACGTTGCAAAAGATTTTTTCCCATTCTGTGGGTTCCCTTTTTATTCTTTTGGTGAAGTCTTTTGGTGCACATAAGTTTTTAATTTTCAGTATGTCCCACTCATCTATTTTGTCTACGTTTGTTTGTGTACTTTTCAAAATGTTTGGCAGGTTGTGTATTTGTCCCTGTTTTTTCATTGATGACTTTCATAATTTTGAGATTCACATTTAGATCTTTAATCCTTGCTGAGTTGGCTTTTGTATAGGGCATGAGGTAAAGGTCTTCTTACAATCTTTTGTGTATTGCTTTCCAGTTCTGCCAGCAGCATATGGTACAGAGACTGCCTCCTCTGCATGTAACAAATCTAGGCACTTTGTCAAAAATCAGGTGGCTGTATGTGGATGGATTAATTTTTGGATTCTCGATTCTGTTCCGTTGATGAATATATCTTTCATTGTACCAGTACCAGGCAGTTTTGACCACTGTAGCCGTGTAGTAGATTTTGAAATAGGGGAGTGAGAGGCTTCCAACCTTGTTCTTTTTCTTGAGCAGTGCTTTGCTTATTCTGGGTCTCCTTCCTTTCCATATAAAGTTTGTAATTGTCTTTTCCATCTATTTGAAGAATGTCACTGGAATCTTCATTGGGATTGCATTATATGTGCAAATAGCTTTGTGTAGTATTGACATTTTCATGATGTTGTGTCTTCCTATCCAGGAACATGGTACGTTCTTCCACTTTTGTAAGTCTCTTTTTGTTTCTT
>NW_006408524.1:36339321-36351353 GCF_000296735.1 Chrysochloris asiatica | reverse complement strand
TCTGTTTTCCATCTCTTTTATTTCTGCTCTTATGTTTATTATTTCTTTTCTTTTGGTGATTGTAGGTTCCCTCTGTTGGTCAATTTCTAATTGTTCTAGATGCTGTGTTAATGTGTAAATTTTTTTTTTTCCTTCTTTTTGGATGTGCACATTTATCGCAATAAATTGTCCTCTCAGCACCGCTTTAGCTGTGTTCCAAAGATTTTGGTATGTTGTGTTTTCCTTCTCGTTTGTTTCTAGGAACTTTTTGAATTCACATTTAGTTTCTTCTTTTACCCAGTCACTATTCAACAGGGTGTTGTTCAGTTTCCAGTTTGACTTTGTTTCCTTAGTCTTTGTGTTATTGGTTTCTAGTTTTATAGCATTGTGGTCTGAAAATAGGCTCTGTTGAATTTTGATGTTTGTGAATTTATGGAGGCTTGCTTTGTGACCTAACACATGGTCAATTCTGGAGAATGTTCATGTGCAGTGGTGAAGAAGGTATATTGTGCTGTTGTTGGGTTGAATGCTCTGTATATGTCTATGAGGTCAAGTTGGTTGATTTTGCTGTCTAGTTCCTCTGTAGCTTTGTTGAGTTTCTTTCTGGTTGTTCTGTCCCTTTTTGAAAGTGACATATTAAAATCTCCTGGTATAATTGTAGATTTATCTATTTCTTCCTTCTGTTCTAGTAAGGTTTGCTTCATGTATCTCGGTGCTATTTCATTTTGAACGTAGATATTTATTATGGTTGTGTTGTCTTGCTCAATTGACCCTTTGATCATGAGATAGTGTCCTTCTTTATCACTTATGCTGGTTTTTGTCTTACAGTTTACTTTATCAGAGATTAGAATTGTTACTCCTGCTTGTTTAGTGTTGCAGTTAGCTTGGTATATTTTTTTCCATCCTTTAACTTTTAGTCTGTTTTTGTGTTTGTGTGTAAGGTGTGTCTCTTGCAGGCAGCATATTGAAGGGTCTTATTTTCTTCTCTATTCTGCCACTCTTTGTCTCTTTACTGGTGCATTCAATCCATTGACATTCAGTGTAATTATCAATAGATATTAATTAATTGCTGCCATTGTATTAATTTTTTGGTAGTGCTGTTCATTCCTTTGTTCTGCATACCTTCTTGTGCTGAATATACGTTCTTTATGCTATTTCTTGTCAGTTTATTCTTAGTTTTCATGTTCTGCTTGGAAGTTCATTTTTATGGTAAGTTGTGAAGTATTAACTTTCTTTGGGGTTATTTTATAGTGTATTTTCTTTTCTCTCCATTTAAAGGAATCTATTGTATCCTGTAGTCTACCTGACATCTTCACCACCTGGATCTCTTTTCCTACATTTATCCCATCTTTGACATTGGTATTATTTTGATTTTTGGTTGACCTCCTAGCTCTTTTGAGTTTGTTGCTATAGTTTTGTTTGTTATAGTTTTGTTCTGTTCTGAACTCTGCTATCTGTCAGTTGAGTTCCATAGAACTCCCTTTAGGATGTCTTGAAGTGTTGGATTGGTTTGGACAAAATCTCTTAGATTCTGTTTATCCTGGAATGTTTTTATTATACCATTATATTTGATTGATAATTTTTCTGGATAGACGATTCTTGTTTGGGAGTTTTTTTTTCTTTTAGGGTTTTGTATGTTTTTCCCCATTGCCTTCTTGCCTGAAGGGCTTCTGCTGAGAAGTCAGAACTTAATCTTATTTGCTTGCCTTTGTAGGTGACACTGCTCTTCTTCCTGGTTGCTTTTAGTATTTGTTCCTTGTCTTTGATTTTGGAGAGCTTGATTATTATATGTCTTGGTGACTTTCTTTTGGGGTATATCCTTCCTGGGGCACATTTGGCATCTTGAATGTTTCTCTTCTCATCTTTCAAGGTGTTAGGGAAATTTTCTTCCTGAAGCTCTTCAACTATCTCCTCTGTGGACTTCTCTGATTCTTCCTGTTCCAGAATGCCAGTAATTATTAAGTTGTTCCTCTTCATGTTACTCAGCATGAATCTTAAGCTGTCTTCAGATTTTTTTTTTATCCTTGTTTCTGCTTGCTCTTTTATCTTAGCAATATTGTGAGATTTGTCTTCCAGCTCACTAGTTCTGGTTTCCATCTCTTCTATTCTGCTCCTTTCCCCTTTCAGTGTATTGTCCATTTCTGATATTTTATTATTAATCATCTAGACCTCTTTTTGCAGGTTTTGAATTGTTTCCAGTGCTGTATCAATCTTATTTGGTTGTTCTTGTAGTACTTTCTGGACTTCTTTCTTATTTTCCTCCACCCCTTTTCAGAGCATTTGAATTTCAAAGCATTCTTCTGCTCTCCTTCTCAGGTAAATCCAAAACCTGCTCTTCCTCTTCTGGGGAGCCTTTGTCTGTCTCCAGCTCATTTTTCTCAGTTACTCTTTTATGTTTTTGGACATGTTTTGAGATATTGTCTTGTTTTTTTTTGTTTGTCATTCTCCAGTGGTTATGTGGGTTTTTTAATGCTTAAATGGATATTTGTTGTTGTGTTATTAAGTTTACTGGGTGTCTCCTGATAGATATGATCAGGAGATAGCCTTCCCTTTTTACAAGTAATGCTTATCAGGTGTTATTGGCTCTTGTCTCAATGGTGGAATGTTAAAGGGTATGCTTGTAGCTTGGTTATATGGCCACAATAGCTGACTCTTCTCGGTAATGTTGGGAGAAAAGGCTCCCACCTCCAGGAAAAATTTGTGACCAAAAGGGCTAAGAGCAGAAGCAATATAAATGCAGAGACAAAAAACACCGGATTGAAACAAAAATAAAACTGTGGCCGACTGCTCAGTGACCTTGCTACACAGGCAGTGCATGTGCACCATAGAAGTCTCCAGCAGTGGGTGGGGGTGCCTGCTCACTCAGGCCCCTCCTGTAATCACCACTGTAGAGGTGCGCAGATAGATATTGAGAAGTTAATGTGAGAAAAATTGTCTACTATTTTTTCTCTGAAGATCAGTTAGGTATCTGTGTGCACAGCATCAATCTCGAGATAGTCGTGTCCTTTTATGTTGGGGTTTTACAGATTGTTCTTATGGTTTGTTGTCAGGCCAGACCAGGCTTTTCTTGCTGTGTAGTATGGGGTCCCGCACAAGTTAACTTTAGGGCTGGGACCCACAGGCTGACGTCATAAACAGCCACCAAGCTCTTTTTCTTTGTGCTGTGGGAAAACTATGGACTCAGCATTGGATTTTTTTTTTTTTTTTTTTGAAGGGGGGTAGGGTGTACACTCACCTGCCTGTCTGGGCTTGGCAAAGACGGCACAACAGGGAAGAGGAGGAAGAAATGTGTAGGATCCCTGGCACCTCCTTTTGCATATGTCATGGTGCCACTTTTAGCGCAGGTTACCTGTGCTGGTCTGGCTGTAGCCCCGCCCTCTTAACTTCACTCAGGTGGGGTGACCACAGAGGGAGTCCCATCTCAAGCATTTCCGAAGTTATAGTATTTTCCTTTATATAGTGGTTTTTTTCACTTGTGAGTGTGAGAAACTGATACCTTGTATCTTATTCTAGATCCAGAGCTCTTTTTGTGTTCCACTAGCAGAGCTTCTCTGGATTTTCAATCCCTCCCCTACGGAGCCTTTCCTACCTCGCTGTCTCTGCTTCCCGCCAAAACCGGAAACTTTATGGTACTTTTTAAAAGAAAAATAAAGAATAAAAAAAAGATCAAGAAACAAAACAAATAAAAACTTCTTAGCATGCAGGGTCCACATGATCTGACCTTTACCAACCTTTTCCTTTCTCACCTTCCCTACCTGCCCTTCTCTTCCTTGTGTTAGTGCATTTAGTCTAGTCACGGTTCTAAGGGTGTATGCCATGGTCTTGATCCTATCCAGTTTTACATTTCTCCTAGAGAAAGCAATACCCACTATCTTCCTCCACACACTCATCTAGAGAACTCCTAGTTTTCCTTTCTTTTTTTGAATCCTATCTTGGATTGGATCTGTTTTGGATTTCTTGAGGGGAATTTAGGTTGCTTCTGCATAATCAAGCAAGCTCTCATGCTACACAATGAAAAGATATAGCGTTGATTAATTAAAAAAAATGAATAGCAACTACTATCCCTCCCACAGCACCCTCCACTCAACTTTTTTGTTGCTGTTGGTAAGTGCTGTCAAGTCGGTTCTGACTCACAGCGACCCTAAGTAGGGTTTCTGTTGAGCAGCTGGGGAGCTTGAACCACTGACCTTGCAGTCCAGTGTATTAACTTGCAGTGCCACACCAGGACTCAATTTTACTGGGTTCAATATTTCACTGGCAGTGGCCACATGGAACTCTGACACCATACTCATACTTATTACAGAAGCGTGTTGTTGTTGTTAAGTTCCTTCATGTCAGTTCTCACTTATAGAGACCCTGTGTAGAGTTTCCAAGGAGCAGCTGGTGAATTTGAACTACCCATTTTTCAGTTCAAACTGACTTGTGGTCTAGTGAATTATCCCAGAGAGCCACTCCAGGACCCCATTAAGGAAGATATCAAGTTATAATTCAGGGCCAGAAATATTTAGGGTGCAGTTCTTTGGTCAGGAGAGCCTTTCCTCAATGGCACCCACAGGCAGTCCTCTCTCTGCCCAGACAATGTTAGAAAGCTCTTTAAGGGTTGCTGATAAACACCCACATGGCACATCACTCCAAGCTTCAGCCTGAGGTACTTGGCTCTAACTCTGTGGGTCAGCAAACCTAACTCCTCCAGTTAAGTGCCTGGAGGTGCCCCATTCTGCAAGCAAGTCTTTTGTCCAAAGTCACTCAGCTTTACTTGCTCCATGGACAGGAAAGCTCACCACTCTGTCTCTTGCTTTGGCTTTTAGTTCTGCTTCTACCGCTCCTTTTCTGCTTCTCTGATGTCACAACCTTCTGGGTTGAGGAGGTTTAATGAGCAGGCATCTCAGGATCCAAATGATGTGCTCATCTTCTGATTCTTCTTGTTCGTAGTGAGATTCCCTCTTCCTGAGAATGCCAAGTTTTCACAATTCACCCTGTTAAAATTTACTCACAACATCTTTTTCTACCTTCTCTTACCCAAACCCATTAGGAAAAAACTCATTTAGTGGAGGTTTATAAAGACTGTGGCTTCAAGAGACGTTAGAGAGCTTCACTGCACAGCAAAGAGTTTATTCAAATTTTGCAACCAGAAAACCTAGAAAGAAGCTATTTTAATTTTTGTTTACATGTAAGTGTTGTATTTTATCATTTATTTTTAAAACAACTTAAAATCTGATGAGTTGGGTGTGGGTATCCCTGATAGTTTAGAGCAAACAGCACATGAGAGTCTTATGCCACCACTCTCCCCTCTGCCCTTTCTGGGTTAGGATCATCTCCTTTTTGCCCCCACAACACTCTGGGCACCCCTTTTTACAGTATATGTCATCCTGAATGCTCTTTGTCAGTCTCCCCATGTAGCCTGGGAACTCCTTGGGAACAGTTCTTGCGTCTTTCATTTTTCTATGTGTGCAGTCAAGTCTCAGTAATTTTTCATAGAACCAATGAGCGGCCATCCTCAGTGACATTAAGGGTAGGCATATAGTAGGAATGACTGGGATTTCTCCGATTGAAGATCAGAGGCCTGAGTTGTTGTTCAGAAATGCCATGGTCTCAGTCCTTTTCATTTTTACATTGGCTTTATTAGAATCTTTATTGGAATCCCATCTCTTTCTTTCTCTTTCACATAAACCCTTTGAAAAGCTATTTCAAAAAGAGTAGAAGAAAAAAAAAAAAAAAAAAACAGGTGAGAATTTTCACTTTTTTCCACTTATGCACCTGAGGAAGGTGTTACATTCAAAGTCTGAAGTGTATATTAAAACTGCAGTTTTCCCCAATAAACTTTTAAAGTGTTTTCTGCACTTTTTAAATAGTCCTTTTTCTTGTCAGAGAACTCCTAAGTTAAAGTTCGTATACTAACATTAACTATCATTTTGGATTTGTTCACTGTGCAGTGGCAAATAGTGATTGATTTGTGTTTTCTCTTTGCAATATGGATTATATACTTAATTTACAAATAAATGATACCTGATTTTTACCATGGGTTTAAAAAACTGGGATTTATTTTCTGTTCTATTATATCTGATACGGGTTTCCATATCAGACTTCTACACAAAAGTTTGAATGCAGGTACTTTAATTAGGAGGTGAACAAGTAAGCATAGGTAAGCAGGAGAGATTTCTAATAAAGGGTGCACTATAAAGCCAGTTGGAATCCTGGTGTGGCATTGTAGGATAAGCACTTAACCACAAGGTCTGTAGTTCAAATCCACTAGTCGCTTCTTGGAAACCCTATATAGGGTTGCTATGAGTCAGAAATGACTTGATGGCATTGAACAACAAGAAATAAGCCAGCTATCACTTTGAGTAAATTTAAGGTAAATTGTACAAGTCCTACCTTGAAATTATCTACCCAAGAAACAAGAGAGCTTGGCTATTATACCATGACAATCAATTGTAGGTTGAGGGCTGCTTGCCGGAGGTGTTGCTTCTCCAGCACTTCCAGGTCCAGAGAAGACTCCTGGGTAAAGAAGTAAAAGTGTCGGCAGCTGGAAGTTTGTGGACATACACTCAAATTATAATGGCTCTGGGGTGTGGGTGGGCAACAACAGTATATGCTATATATGGTTTTTGCGTCATAGTGGGAGGAGTGCTAAAGTATGGAAAAATAGCAGAATTTAAGTTAACCTTATTCAAGC
Organism: Chrysochloris asiatica; assembly: GCF_000296735.1. Classification (NCBI taxonomy): domain Eukaryota; kingdom Metazoa; phylum Chordata; class Mammalia; order Afrosoricida; family Chrysochloridae; genus Chrysochloris; species Chrysochloris asiatica. The sequence goes on along the minus strand of NW_006408524.1, from coordinate 36,344,698 downwards.
ACATGTGCAGCCATAGGTAAGTACCTACTATGTGCTAAGCATGCTGCTAGGTGACATGTATAGACAGTGAGTGTTTATGACTCAGATTCTCATTGTACAGATAACTTCCACATTTTCAAAGTTTAGAATTAAATGAGATGATATTTCTGAAAATACTTTGAAATGTTTAAAGCTGCATCTCAAATTTATTATTATGCTATTTACCCAAATTTACACTGAGATAATAGTAAAAATAAAGCTAACCACAAACCCATCTCTCGTATGTGGGATTTTATAGCCTGTCAAAAGCTTTTTTTTTTCTTTAGCTGTGTGTACCCATCCTCTCTGTGTACCTTGTTTAGGATAGCAAATGATAAATTCCATAAAAGAAATAAGATATGGATGAACTGTTTTTAGCCACCTGGTTGTGAAGGTATACTGATAAAAAAAAGGTGGCATAAAATGGGCAGGAAAATATTTGGTAGGAATGAGCCACATGGAGTAGAGAATGCTTGAAGGAACCGTGCAGGAGAAGTTGAGTGAACTCCTGAAGCTGGGCAGTGGGTGAGGGCTCATTCACCATTGAGTTTTAGCATTTGGGTCCTTATATTGACCAGAATAGGGAGGACATTCTGTCTCTTGCTACCCAGCTCTGTGGTTACATTTACATTCTGACCTCTTGTTCCATAAGTATTAATTAGGACCGTATAAGACTATACTAACATCATGTAAGGATAGAATAGATGGATGACATAAAGCACTTAGAATATGATCCATTATCTCTAACTTTATCTGTAGTTTTTGCAGTCCATATTGTTTTGGATTACAAATCCTATTGCCTGAAAATGTGCCCAATTCCAAGCAATGCAAGACTTCTCAAAGAATATGGAACATTAACTTCACAACATCTGCAGAAAAAAAGGATTCTGAGGCGAAAAGAGAAATGCTGTACCTCATGGAGAGCCGCATTAAAATATTAATGGCTCTGAGAATTCTGTAAATAAACCTTTTTGACTTTGTCTAATATGGTTTTAAGTTTCTTTAGTCACTGGCTTCTTTCTTCTCTCCTTTATATAATACTTACTCACATTGGACACTCTTTGGGAAATGCTAATTTGAAGAGCTTCATGTGGTAGGCCTATGAGTTACGATGGTCTAGCAACTTTCCAATTATTTTACATCCACGTTAATATTGTGGGTGAAAGTAATCATCTTAAGAAATTGTAAATGTCTTCAAATCACATGACCTTGACTCCAAATCTCTTTTGAGATTCTCCCTTCAGGCTTGCCTAGTAAGCTATTTTATTATTCATTCATTACATGACCTTTTACAGATTTCCTTCCTCAGTTTCTACACTTATTGTATAATTCACTTTATGATATCTCCTAGACCTCAGATTTGATCAGAATATGAAGTGCTTTTGGCCTTACTTGAGGCAATCTAAAGAATATTCCCCAGACTATTCTGAAAGACGACTTCTAAAACTCCTTAGAATAATGCCACCATTGTTACATTAAGCAAGTAACTTTCTAGGTGAATGGTCTTAAAGATTACAGTAGTTATTTAGATGTGTACTTCATGTGCAAAACAAATAGTTTGTCATTTTATAGTTACACAAGGATCTCTGAGTTCCTAGTATGTGTTTGGCCCTGTGGTGGGTACAGTCTATTTTAGGCAAAAGTTCATAGTCCAGTAGGGGAGAAATAAATGTTCAAAAATAACTGTTATTGAAGGGATAGTCGTGGAGGGATCAGGGAGTTATGGGCATTCAGAAGAGAAAGCTCAACTCTGCTTTAGGAAGTTGTGAGGAGCGCTACAGTGTCAAGGATATTTCCTGTGAGCCTTGGCCACCATATGAACAATGTTGGTGTGTTGGTGTTAAGTGCCGTCGAGTCGGTTCCGAAGCATGGAGACCTTGTACAGGGTTTCCAAGGCTGTAAATCTTTATGGGAGCAGAAAACCTCATCTTTCTCCCGCGGAACAGCTGGTAGTTTCGAACTGCTGACCTTAAGGTTCACAGCCTGATTTGTAACCACTACACTATTAAGGGTCTTTATTTACTTCTTTCAGGCAGAGAGTAGTAAATGTGCAGAATCACAGAGATGTGAAAGAGGGCAAAGCACTACAACATGTAAGTGTGAGTAGAATATAGACCCTTCACAGGAAAGTGTGGAAGGTAATGAGGATGATGTCCTGACTGCAAAGGGCTTTGAAAGTACTGGCCTGAAGAGTTGAGGTTAGCCTCTAAGTGTTGAAGGACTACTTCTGATAGACTGTTAAACACTGATAGACGTAGCTATAATTTTATTGAATTATGCAGTTAGTTGGGTTAGAATGGCCAGAGAGGTGGCTAGGGACTTAGTTATGAGACTATTACTATTGTCCAGTCCAGAGTGAACATAAACTTAGATAGTAAATGGCCATTATGGGGAAGAGGGAGGGAAATGGGAAGACATTTAAGGGATGTGGTAGGTAGTCACAAGTAATTAGTTAAGAGGACTAAGAAGAAAGGGAAAGTCTTAGATTCTCACAGATGAGGCAAAGTGGTGGATGTTGATACTATTCAACGTGATTAGGCTTCAAGAGAGAAAAACACCTTTGTGGGACAGTTAATGAGTTCTGTACTTGTTGAATTTGAAATACTTATTGGTTATTTATTTGTACCTTCCCTAATTCTTAGAGTAATTACTTTGTGGTAGATAATGTACTAGACTTTGAGGATTTGGCAAGAAAAGCATCAGAATGTTCCATGTGAAGCTTACTGCCTAATGGGAGAGATAGACATAAAAAAGCAATTACCCAACTAATTATTTAATTGGCAAGTATATAAGAGGGGGATGTAGTCCAGAAGGCATTCTGAATTCCATTCTCGTGCCCTGCAGAACAGTCTGGCCTACTGCTCGCAATATGGGAGTCATTATTGAATAGTTGCTAACTAAAGACATTAGTGAGATTGCCCATGTTGGGCGTATAAAATGAGCAGAAAAAACAACTGAGGTTAGAATAACATGAACACTTAAGGAGAATGGTAGCAGAATAAAGTTGTAAAATGAAATGGAAAAGAATGGTCGAATAGTTGAAAGGCATATGAAGAGGGCTGGGAATGTTACACAGAGGTCAAATAAGCTAGGTATGCAAAAATGCCATGGATTTGGAACTGGAAGTCTATATTGGCTCTAGCTAAAACAAGTACAATATAATAGAAGGTGTACAAGTCACTTGCAGTGGTATGCTGAGGTTGGCTTGCATTGTTTTCATTTTTAAAGTTTTTATTGTGAATCGAGTGACAGTTTACATGGGAGAACATTGGTTTAACACTCATAGATTCATTGTAATGAATACAGTCTCATCCATGCATCTTCATTCAACATTATTTGCTTCTATTCCCTCTGTTTTTTGGGGATGTACACAAAAACACTCAGGAATATATAGCCATTTAAACAATCAAAGGGCACATCCTGCAAGCCTGCCTCCTGGCTGCCAGCACACAGCCTTTCTCATTCCATGAGTCTAGAGTCCTCAGCTGCACTTTCTCTCTATGTCCTTATCTCTGCCTCTATTTCTGGTGTCCCTGCTTCTCTTGATAGGGTCTCACATTCTGCTTGTGCTCTTTGCCCTTGATGGTCCTAGGGTCCTCTGTTCCTGGACTGTAAGATTAACTACTCCCCCCTTTTTGTTACAAAATGTCTACTTTACAGTTTTGACAGTTGCAATTAGGCATGATAATAATTATTCACTATTGAATCATAAGAATCTTATCCCCATCTCCTTTCACCAGACCTGTCTAGACAAAATGAAAAATATTCAGTGGGGATTTTCACCTCTCCCCCACATACTCTGAAACTGAACTGCCTCTTGAAAACTTGTAAGCCAGTTACTCTGTGCCTTATAGCCCCCTCATTTTAGGTAGCCAATGTCTAAATTGCCCGTTCAAAATAACAAACAGATGTGTGTTGAAAGGACAGTCAGAGTGCTCCTTGGAGTCCAGGATGGCCAAAGTTCTTCTTTCATATTTCGGACATATTGTCAGGAGGGACCAGTTGCTGGAGAAGGATATCATGTTTGGTAAGGTGAAAGGTCAAAGAAAAGGAGGAAGACCCCAACTAGATGAGTTGGCAAAGTAGCAGCATCAATGGACTCAAGCGTGGTAACAACTGTGAGGTTGGCAAAGGACCAGGTAGTGTTTAGTTCTGTTGTGCATAGGGTCACTATGGGTTGATACCGACTTGATGACATCTAACAACACCAACAACAAAATCAACCCTGTACATAAAAGGGATAGGATTGATTCTTGATGTGAAAACTCCTTTCCTTTCAGTTGGTATTTTGAGCAATTAAATCCGTAAGCATAGGTCAAGTTCATAAAATTGTGCCAATTAGCACTTATTTTCTTTATCAGTTTACACATATAATGCAATCCCAATCTGGATTCCAGCAACATTCTTCAAAGAGATGGAAAAAAAACCCCACAGTTACAAACTTTATATGGAAAGGAAAGAGACCCAGGATAAGCAAAGCACTGCTTAAGAAGAAGAAAAGGTTGGAAACCTCTCACTCCCCGATTTCACAATGTATTAAACTGCTACAGTGGTCAAAACAGCCTGGTACTGGTACAATGAAAGTTACGTTGATCAATGGAACAAAATCAAGAATCCAGAAATTAACTCATCCACGTACAGCCAACTGATTTTTGACAAAGTACCTAAATATATTGCATGGAGAGGGTATAGTCTCTTCAACAGATGGTCCTGGCAGAACTGGAAAGTGATATGCAAAAGATTAAAACAAGACCTTCACCTCACACCATATACAAAAACCAACTCAGCATGGATTAAAGACCTAAATGTGAATCCCAAAATTATTAAGGCCATCAATGAAAAAATAAGGACAGATGTGAGGGTACTAATTCAGGGAATATATAGACTACCAAACATTTTGAAAACTACACAAACAAAAGTGGACAAAACAGATGATTGAGACATACTAAAATTTAAAAAAAATATATGTGCATCAAAAGACTTTATAAGAAGAGTAAAAAGGGAACCCACAGAATGGGAAAAAATATTTTGCAACGACACATCAGACAAGGGACTCATTTCTAAAAGATATAGGAATCTACAACATCTCTATAAGAAAAAGAGAAATAACTGAATTAAAAAATGGGCACAGGACATGAACAGACACCTCAACAAGGAGGCGATCTGGGCAGCCAACAAACATATGAAGAAATGTTCACGATCACTAGCCATTGCTATTGTTGTTGTTAAGTGCTGTTGAGTCGATTCTGACCCATAGAGATCCTGTGTAGGGTTTCCAACCAGCAGCTGGTGAGCTTGAACCGCCGACCTTGCAGTTCAAATGGCTTTGCAGTCTGGTGCATTAACCCACAGTGCCACA
>NW_006408524.1:36338684-36339221 GCF_000296735.1 Chrysochloris asiatica | reverse complement strand
TCTATGGAATGTGATCGAACTCAGCCTGTATATTCATTGCTGCTTTCCCCCCTCCCATTCACCAGCTGACCAACATGGTCACCGGCAAGCTTACATGCCTGCTCATGTGTTTCCTTTGAGTTTCAGTCAAGGAGAGGCTTTGTCCTGAAGGGATTTGATTGTTTGCCTTGATGACTGCCTGGTAAACAACTTTCTTATTCTTCTAGTAGCCAATCAGACTTGCAGTGGCTTTTGAAAGCCAATTGTTAAATTTTCAGGAATTGTGCAAGCTAGTTGTTAAACAAGGCTATTAATAAAAATTTAATTATATAAAATCACAATTAGCTGTGTTAAATAGATAAATATTAAAATTCATCCTTGATTATTTTACTACATTTTCCTATTGTCTTGCTTTAACATTTATTTGTCTATTTTTCCTGAGTAGTACAGTATCCTGTGCACATCTAAATTTTGTGTTCAGTTATTTCATGTTGGTGCCTTGAAATCAACTATGGTAAGGGTGTATATGAGCTTGTTGTTGTTGGGTGCCATCGAGTC
>NW_006408524.1:36329133-36337351 GCF_000296735.1 Chrysochloris asiatica | reverse complement strand
ATTTCAATTTTTATTCCATCAATTCCTGGTGCCTTGTTCTTTGACAATTCCTTCAATGCACCTTGGACTTCTTCCTTCAGTATCGTTGGCTTTTGATCCTATGCTAGTATATGGGCTGGAGATGGGCAAATGCTACAAATCAGAGGTTTTGCTTTGTTCATTCTCTAGACTTTAGAAAGTATTGGAGGAAATGTTAATAATGTATAATAAAAGTGTTTGGGATCTGCTAAAATTACATTCTGAATGGTAACAAAGGAAATGTTCTCATAGTATTTGAACACTATTATCTAATCCAACAAAGAATTTATTTCAATTACTGTTAACCAAGAGGAGTTCTGACATCTTATACATTGTTACACTTTCATCTTACTTATTAAAACAAAAGAAAATATCCAACAACATTCATGTCAGAACTATGCTTTGTGTCAGCAATATACACACACACTTATTTTTACTAGAGCTGGTATTAAACACTAGTGTACAGTAACTGAACGTATACGCTATGAGGAGGGAATATATGGCATGCAGTCTCTTGCGAAAATGTCAGGAAAGGGGAAGATCTCTAGGTATGCAGTAGGTAGGTAGCCAGAAGAATTCAAATTTTGGGACTTCTCTTTGGGTTTATATAGACATTGATAAATACTTCAATGTATTTATAGCCATAGGTGAAGAGCCAGTAGAAAGAAAGAGATTGATGGTATACAGGTATAGTTAGAGGTAAGTATTGGAAGAAAATGACCCCCTAAAAAGGAAATAAAATGTAGAGTCTAGTGGTACAATTAACCTTGAACGCAGGGAAGGCACCTATTTCTATAAAGATGAGGAATGATAAACTTAAATGTAATAAAATCAACTACATATACATTACAGTTAATTTACATAATTGAATTGCAATTAAAATGAGTGGGCAGGATGAGCTCAAGAAACTCAGAAAGGTATCAGTTAATTTATGAATAAATTATAGACTGAGAGGTGAATACTGTGATTGACCAGGGAAAATTTTCATGCTGATTTAATCTCTGAAATATTGTGTTATATTTTTAGTCTGTTTTTCTAAGCTGAGGTATTTAAACAAAAATGAGAGACAATTTAAAGGCGCCTCTTGTATTTAAATGCCAAGTATTGTTTCCTCTACTTAGCCCTACAGCATAATGTTACATTTCCATGGACACGGGTTGAGTTTTTACAAGATGATCAGAAGTGTGGGGTATAATTTGAGGTTGACTATAATGCATTCATTGCATGCATGGATAGTTTGAACACAAGGTAAAATGTTATCCAGACTTCTGAAGAAAACAAGTCTTATTTTGGAACATGACTTTCTTCAGCATTATAATTTATGACTTTTTCTCTTGGATTCTTGCTTTTAACAGACTCATATTTATATATATACTTCAATCAAAGAAATGCATAACAGTTTGCTTACACTCTCTCAGTTCTATTAGTTTTACAATATCAAAATTTACAATTCTTATTTTTCTTTCAAAGTGAGATACTTTTATAGCTTTTCAGATCTATTTCATCAAATATGTACTAAATAATTATCCTAAATATTCAGAGGTGATAGTACTGATGCTGCTAAATATAGAGCTTGATGGCACAGTGGTTAAGCACTTGGCTGCTAATCCAAAAATCGGCTGTTTTGTGAGAGAAAGATTCGGGCATGGAAGATGTGATAGTCTGTTTATGTAAAGATTACAGCCTTGGAAGCCCTACGGGTCAGTTCTGCTCAGTCTTATAGGTCTGTTATGAATTGGAATTGACTCAGTGGCAAACAACTAAAATAGCATGGAATATCGAGATACAGCCTGCCATTATCATGCCACTGCAGCAATTGTTTATGAATGAAATGCTAAGGTTACCTCTTATCAGTTTAACAAAAGCTTGGGCATCAGGATGAGGATCTTAAGGTCTTATATTTGACTTTTGGAAGGATAATCCTTCAATCTAAGTTGATGTTTAATTTCGAGTTAAAATACTCTTGTGGCTTTGCTCAGACAGCTGTTTCTCATGTTTGTTAATTCTTGGTTGCAAGATGCTACTGCAGATTTAAACATTATGTCTAACTTCTTGAATAAGAGAGGGGTGGAATGAGGAGGAAAGGGCATCTCCAGCCAGTTTAATCACTAAGTCACAGCTTTGGAGAAATCTCCTTAGCAGTGTTTTGGTTAGTCTTGGTTGGCCATCTCTAGCTAAAGGGGAGTTTGTGAAAATGAATGTTTGTCTTTTCAACTTTTATAGCCAGAAGGAGCCAAGGAGAAGGTGGTAGGAAATAGCTTTTGTTTCACCAATTAACAGTGTTTCTCAAAGGGGATGATTTCAAGTGCAGTCTAGTGTCAACCTTTACGTTTTTATGACTTACCAATTTAAGACAATTTTAACTAGAAAGCAACCTTTTAATATCCGCATCTTTGGGCTAGAGGAAACTTTCCTGAGCCCCATCTAACTTACTTAATTGATAAGGATAGGTACATAAGACAGCCCTTTCTGGAGTAGAGGATGGATTTCTCATTGTCAGTCTTGACAAGAGCTGCCCAGGAAGTAAGGCACAACCCTGGACTTGAAAGGGAACCAGCATTTACAGTATATCAGTAGCAAGTCTAGATACTGGGATGTTGTTGCTGTTAGGTATTGACTCATAACAACCTTGGACACAATAGGATGAAACACTGCCTGGTCCTGTGCCAATGTCACCACCATTGCTATGCTTGAGCCCATTGTTGCTGCCACTGTGCCAGTTGACCTTGTTGGGAGACTTCCTTTTTTTTTTGCTGACCCTCCAGTTTATTCGGATGGCTCCTATTTAAAAACAAAAACAAAAACAGCAAGGAGGAATGCCATCTAAGAATCTGCGTGATAATAGTTTTTGTACTGAAGTGATTTAAACACATACACCTGCTTTCCTTACTGGGCTGCTTGCTGTCTGGTTGGTGTGGGGACTCTAAAGTAAGACTTCATATTTGAAAATATTAGTCACTGTCTTTTAAATCATTCAATGGTCCGTTGCTGTGTTTGAACAACTGCCTCTTGTTCTATGTACAGATTCCTTATGAGCACAAGTAAGTGTTCCAGAATACTCATTCTCTGAAATGTTTTCTATAGCTTGTCATGACCCATACAAATGAAAGCCTTTGTGTAGTCAACAAAGCACAGGTAAACATCTTTTCTGGAATTCTCTGCTTTCAGTCAAGAACTATCTGATGTCAGCAACTATATCCCTCTTTCCACATCCTCATCGGAATCCGGCTTGAACCTCTTGCAGCCATTTTTAAATTATCTTTTGCAAACTTTTACTTGAATGTGATATTAATGATATTGTCAGATGACTTCTGCCTTCCATTGGATCTCCTTCCTCTCTTTGGAATGGGCACAAATAAGCATCTCTTCCAAACAGTTGGCCAGGTAGCTGTCTTCCAAATTTCTTGGCATAGATGTGTGAGTGCCTTCAGTGCTGCATCAGTTTACTTACATATTTCAAATTATATTCCATCAATTCCTGGAGCCTTGTTCTTTGCCAATGCATCAAGATAAATGGAGAAAAGATTAAAGCTGTCAAAGATTTCATTTTGCTCAGATTGACCATCAACACTAATGGAAGCAGTCATCAAGGAATAAAACGACATACTGCATTAGGTATATCTGTTGTACAAGATTTCTTTAAAGTGCTCAAGAACAAAGATGTCAGTTTAAGGTCTAAGGTGTGCCTGACCCTTTTCATTAACCTCATATACATGTGAAAGTTGAGCAGTGAAGAAGGAAGACTGTAGAAAAGTTGATGCATCTGAGTTATGGTGTTGGAGGAGAATTTAAATATACCATGGACTTCCAAAAGATCAAACAAATCTGTGTTGGAAGAAGTACAGCCAGAACACTCCTTGGAAATCAAGATGGCCAGGCTTCGTCTCTTTTACTTCAGACATATTATCAGGAGGCACCAGTCCTTGGAGAAGGATATCATGCTTTATAAAGTGGAGGGTCAGAGAAGAAGAGAAAGACCCCGATGAGATGGATTTGCACAGTGGCAGCAGTGATGGGCTCAAGTGTAGCAGTGATTGTGAGACTGGTGCTGGGCAGGGCAGTGTTTCATTCTGTTGTGTATAGTGTCACTATGAGTCCGTACCAACTCAATGGCACCCGACAACGACAAAGTCACTTTCTTAAAATATTAAAAAAGATATATAAAAGTGCGACATTTACATAAACAACTGTACTGGATCTGAAGTGAGTGTATTTATAAAATCCATTGTTTATATTAATCTTGCACTAGTTACACCTGGGAGTCCTGGTGTGGTGCTGTAGGATAAGCACCGGACAGCTAACTGGTGGTTCAAACCGACCAGTCGCTTCTCAGAAACTACACACAGGGTCGCTATGAGTCAAAACTGACTCAATGGCACTTAATAACAACGACAAAATTCACACCTGAAAAATGTACCAGATCCTTTAGGCACAGAATAATTATTTGATTTCAGTTTGGGAGAATAATTTGTATGTGACAAAAAAATTTGTAATGCAAGTAAATTAAAAAATGCAAATGTTAAATGATTGTTGTTGTTGTTGTTGTTAAGTGCCGTTGAGTTGGTTCCGACCCATAGTGACCCTGTACAGGGTTTCCGAGGGTGTAAATCTTTACGGGAGTAGAAAGCCTCATCTTTCTCCCGCGGAGCGGCTGGTAGTTTCGAACTGCTGACCTTAAGGTTCGCAGCCCGATTCGTAACCACTATGCTACCAAATTGAATTCCACTATGAAGGTCCATTGTTGTTGCTAGGTGCTGTCAGGTTGGTTCTGACTCATAACGATCCTGTATATAACAGAAGGAAACCCAGCTCCGTCCTGTGCCATCCTGAAATTGTTTTTGTTTGAGCCCATTGTTGCAGCCGCTGGGCCAATTCTTCTTATTACGGTTCTGCCTCTTTCTTGCTGACCCTCCCTCCACTTTACCAAGTATGAAGTTCTTCTTCAGGGACTGGTCCCTCTTGATGATATAACCAAAGTACGAGTAACAAAGTCTCACCATCCTTACTTCTAAGGAACATTCTGGCTGTACGTTTGCCAAGACAGATTTATTCATTCTTCTAGCAGTCCATGATACTTTCAGTGTTCCTCTACAACACCATAATTCAAATGCATCAATTCTTTTACAGTCTTTCTTATTCATTGTACAACTTTTGACATAATGGGATAAAATTTTTTCTGATAATCTAGTGTATTTCAAACACTCGGCTAAGCGATTCATGTAAATTATATAATTTATATTCCTTTTTAAAAATAGAACTTTATACCTTTGAGGTCCCATTCCTACTATCAAGTTGATTTCTGACTCAGGCCCCCTATAGGACACAGGAGAAATGTTCCATAGTTTCTGACGGGACCAGACAGCCTCATTTCACTCTGGCATAGCAGCTGGTGGGTTTAAACCAGTGACCTTATGGTCAGCAGTCTATGCTTAATCCATGGAGTCACCATGGTTCCTTACTCTTGAAGCAATTACTATTATTTCCCTCTTTCAAGGAATCTGATACTCAGAGAGGTAAAGCTATTTGCAAAGGTTTCAATGTACACAATTCATATCAGCCGTGATTTGAAAGCAGGCAGTTTGCCATAACTGCCAGGTGTGGACCTGTGATGTAATAATACTAATAATTAGGCACTGTGCCAGAGATTTGAGAGTCATTTAGTCTGTTATTCACTAAAACTCACCATTGCTGGCATCCCTGTTTTACTACTGAGACCACCGAGAGTGAAGAGATTCAGTAACTTTCTCAGTTTCTCACAGCTCCAAGGCTAGAGCCCAGCTTTAAACCCAGACAGTCTAACTCCTCAGGAGATCCTGACTACCCCATCAGCTGCATGTGGTTGGTTAGGCAGATGCTTGATTTTTGCACATCTAACAAGAGCTTAAAATAGTTCATTGTTATAGGTGATTGAGTAAATAGTTCTTTATTTTATTAACTATATTTGTGTTAGAAAAATTCTAGATTAAGGTAATTTGACACAAAATTCAGCAATGATGAAAAATTATATCTGACTGAAAAGTTACATTTTTGATGTTTCCTGATTAAGATACAGTGATTAGTTTTGTTCTTCAACTGCCAATGATATTAATAGATATTAATTGTTGTTTTTAAGTGCTATAGATTCAGTTCTGACATAGCGACCCTGTATGGGGTTTCTGAGGAGCAGCTGGTGGGTTTGAACCACTGATCTTGTGGTTCACATTCCAGTGCCTATCTATGATGGAAAATAATATGTGTACCTAATACTTTGAATTATTACTAGGTAGAAAATGTGATTGCCATTCAGTTTAAAAATCATAATTTAGCTCATTTTAGAAACATTCACATAATATTATAGTCATTCTAGACCAAATAATTTGGTGCTTTGATTTTGGTTCAAATATACAAAATAAAATATAATTAAATTTTGTTACTTGAAAAAAAATCAATTCTGTTTTATTCTAGGCACATTTCATCCCTCAACTCCTTTTCACCCAAAGTTAGTGCTGTGTTTTGTAGTGATTGGTGCTCTGGAGGGAATTTGTGACTTCAGTCTTGCTGCTTGAAGGAGCTCTGGTAGCATAGTGGTTACGAGTCGGGCTGCCAACCTCAAGGTCAGCAGTTTGAAACTACCAGCAGTTCCATGGGAGAAAGATGAGGCATTCTGTTCCCGTAAAGGTTTATAACCTCAGAAACCCTGTGCAGGGTCACTATGAGTTGGAACTGACTACATGGTACTTAACAACAACAACAACAACAATCTTGCTGTTTGACCTTGGGGAAAATTGGCTTAAATATCTAAAAGGCACTAAATAAATTTGATATCTTGCATGGGAATTTTTCTTGGCGTATGCAGCCACTAATAAACTTGGAAAGTAACGATGGTTAAGTAAGCATAGTTACCTTTCTATTTCAATAATTCAGATTGGTCCATTAGCAGAATATCATTTCGATGGAGTTCACATTTGTAGCTTTAGGACTAATCTGAAAACAAAACAAAAAAGAATGTAGCTAGGTGAGGGAGTAAGACTGGAGATATCATGGAAGAATTTATGCCAGTGGTAATGCTCTGTGAATTTACTCTTTCTCTCCTAGTTCCACATCTTCCTTTCTCCATATTATTACCATTAGTATTAGAATAATGGAGAACTAGAATTCTGTTTTCCCTTCCATTACTTACCTTTGCAAGATTACTTAATCTCCCTGGGTCTCATTTGCCATATTGTTGAAGTGAACCCTCACAGTCCCTCTGAGTAATTCAAATGGACACCATTTATGGAGGCTTTCTCACTGACAGGACCAGAACTGAGTGCTTAAGATGCACTATTTCATTTACTGTTTGCAAAACTACTGTAAAGAATTATTACTACTGTTCCTACTTCACAGATGACATTTCTGTATGACTTATGTTTTCTTGCCTTGATCTTTCAGATTTGAATATGGGTGCGAGGACTGAAATAATGTAATTTTGAGGGCTTCTTGATAGAAAAGCTACTAAAAGCTACTTGACTTAATCTGGATAGAAAGAAGGTGAAGGTGTGGCCCTTGGAAAGGGATGTTGCATCAAAACAGTGCCCTCGTTTTGACCATGTCATACATTGCTCATTGTACAGCATAGGACTCATGCAGTGAAACCTGTGAGCGCTGAAACTCAATGGAACTGCCTTGGTTTTCCAGGTATTGGAAGTTTTCTGCCATTGACAGGGTGAAGACTTACTGCTTTTCTATCTCTTGTTTTAGGGAAAATATCTGTTTTCCTTCTTTGATAGGTTTCCACCTTTGATGGGTTCCAGCTTTCAAAAGTTTCTTTCTTTTTTTTTTTTTAAGTTTCTTCTTTTTAATTTTCTTTTTTGGTTGTTTTCTTTCTTTTAATTTTAAAGAAAAAATTAAGATAGAGTCCTTACTTTCTAGCTTGTTTGTTAATTTCATTATTGGTGCTAATTCAAGTTAAGATATGATTGAAGAATTTAATGATAAAGCCACCATTATTATGCATTTGGAGTCCTGATGTGGCACTGCTTTTTTAACTCACCAGTCCCTCCTAGAAAATGCTATAGAGGGTCTCTATGAGTTCAGAATTTACTCTAAGGCATTTAACAACAACAACATTATGCATTTACTATATGTTAGGGTGTGTTGTGGCTCCATAGGATAAGCACTGGACTACAAACTATAAGGTTTGCAGTTTGAGCCCATGAGCTGCTCTCCACTGAGAAAGATG
>NW_006408524.1:36327877-36328853 GCF_000296735.1 Chrysochloris asiatica | reverse complement strand
AGAACTGACTCAATGGCACTTTACAACAACAACTGTCCTCTAGCTCTGGATGTGGCCCTGTAGGATCAGCACTGGACTATGAACCACAGGTCAGCATTCCAAACCCACCAGCTGCTCCTTGGAAACCCTATTCAGGGTCTCTGTAAGTCAGAACTAACTCAACAACACTTAGTAACAACATTGCTCTCTTAGGTCTGTGGCTTAGAAAAGTACCATGATCAAAATTGTTGTTGTTAAGTGTCGCCAAGCTGGTGTAGACCATAGAGACCATGTATAGGGTTTCCAAAGGGCATCTGGTGGATTTGAACTGCCGACCAGTTCAGTGTTTATCCTACAACACCACACTACTACTCCAAAATTGTTGTTGTTAAGTGCTGTCAAGTCAGGTCCAATCCATAGTGACCCTGGATAGGGTTTCAAAGGAGCGGCTGCTGAGTTTGAACCACCAACCTTGAGGTTCAAAGTGACCTTGCAGTCCAGCACACATCAGGACTCAAAAATTACTAGTGTTCAAATCCTTGTCTGTTCTACATCCAGATCCTATTTTTGAACATTCTTTTAAGGGAAACTCATTAGCTTGGTAATATGGACTGATTTTCCAGATTAATGATCAATTTGAGAACTAGGCATCTGCAATTTAAGAGGATATTTGTCAAGCTATGTAAGTGTGGGAATTCAGGAAACATATGACAAATAGTATGTTGAATTGAGGTAGCACAGGCATTAGGATGGGACAAAGCATGAGGACCCCAGGTATGTCAACTCAGGCAATGATGAGCTGAGATTATTTCTGAATGTTTACTTTAAAGCTATTTTAGTGTTAGACTATTTGGTCCCTTATTACTATAAGCTTGTTGTTATAAAGTGCCATCGAGTTGGTTCCAACTCAGTGATTCTATAAAGGGTTGCCGAGGAGTGGCTGGTGAGTTTGAACTGCTGACTTTGTGGTTCAAACCGACCTTGTGGTCTAGTGCAT
>NW_006408524.1:36304242-36325377 GCF_000296735.1 Chrysochloris asiatica | reverse complement strand
GACGATGAATGCAACACCATTCCTTTTCAATTTGTCATTCCCTGCATAGTAAACCATGTGGTTATCAGATTCAAAATGGCCAATACCAGTTCATTTTAGCTCACTAATGTCTAAGATATCGATGTTTATTTGATGTTTATACTATAAACTAGGGCCAAGCAAATATTGGATGTTTCTTGCCTAAGTTTTCAGTTGCTTGTATTCACTTATTTAAGATCATGGCAACACGCTTTACACTGTATCCCTAGCACAGCCCTTTCTGAAGATTTACAGCCTCAGAAAGCCTATCCAGGGTCGCTTTGAGTCAGAACTGACTCTGTGGCACGTAACTACCACCACCATAACAGAAAAAATATGATCTCTGAAATCAGAGTGTCTGATAAATCCATTCCATGTTGTTTATTTGGAAGGCATAGACACTAATACTAAAGGTTCTTTGAAAATACAGCAAGTTGTACTTGAGATGGTCTTAGAGGCAAAACTGATCTGACCAAGAATTACACATTGGTTAAGTAAAATATGAAATAATGTCTGTTCTACCTCAGCTGAGGATGTTTGCCATAGAAAATATTTGTTATGGCATAGCAGAGAGTCTGAAGTTACTACTTTCTTGCTACCCAAACTTGCCATGGTTAAATTTGTTTTCTGTGGGCTAGACCCCATAGAGCTGTCAGTCTTCTGAATAACTGGGCAGTATAGTGAAGGAAACAGAAAGAGAGTTTGAGGTCCTAGCCAATTTACCAGAAGGATTTAGTGGTGAAATGCACTTGGACAGTGAATAGACACTGGAAAGTTTGACGGTCTAATTTGGATTTTCCCTGCATATCTGTCATGGAGAAGTGAAATATCTGTTGGACTGCAAGTGTGTCAGTATTTTGGGCACAGCTCTGCTACAAATTAACATTATGACTGGGAAAGTCATGCTTTGTGGGCATAATGCTCTTCATGTGTCAAGCTGTGGATTTTTACATTCCATCTAACCTCTCTAAATTCCTTCTCTGCCTACAAGACCATAGATGTCATATTGATAATGTGTTTTATCAAGTGTTGAAAAATTCCAGGAATGCTTGTCACCAAAGAACATTTTCAAGGGTAAAATATAGGAAGTTTGAGATATAGATTATACTGTAATTTTTATATGGAAGCCAATGTCTAAGAATAATGATAATGATGAGTAACTTTTAGTAAGGCCAATTATGTGTCAGACAATTTGAAAATGGTTGCAACAGTACATCAGGGAACTGCCAGAAATTCAAGCTGGATTCTGCAGAGAACACGGAATGAGGGCTATTGTTGCTGACGTCAGATGGATCTTGGCTGAAAGCAGACAATACCAGAAAGATGTTTATTTGTGTTTCATTGACTATGCAAATGTCTGTGAGGATCTTGACAAACTACAGATAGCATTGCGAGGAATGCGTTTTCCAGAACATATAAATATGCTGATGAGGAACCTATACACAGACCAAGAGACAGTCATTGAGAGACAGAACAAGGAGACATTGAATGGCTTAAAATCAAGAAAGGTGTGTATCTGGAGAAATAAGACGGTTGTATCCTCTCATCATACTTATTCAATCTGTGTGCAGGTCAAATAACCCGAGAAGCTGGGTTATATGTAGAAGAAATATGGAATCAGGATTAAAGGGATACTTGTTAGTAATCTGCAATATGCAGATGATACAACCTTGCTCGCTGGAGGCAAAGATGTCTAATACTAATGATGAAGATCAAAGACTCCTGTCTTCAATATGGATTGCAGCTCAGTGTAAAAACAAACAAACAAACAAACAAATCAAAATCCTCACCACTGGACCAATAAATGTCATTATGATAAATGGAGAAAAGATTGAAGTAAAAGACTTCATTTTGCTTGGATGCACGGTCAAGGGTCATGGAAACAACAGTCAAGAAATCAAATGTTGTATAGCATTAGGCAGATCTGCTTCAAGAGACTAATTCTTTAAAGTGATCAAGAGCAAAGATGCCAATTTGAGGACTAAGGTGCATCTGACTTAAGCCATGGTATTTTTAATAACTTCATATGCCTGTGGAAGTTGCACAGTGAATAAGGGAGACCATAGAAAAGCCAATACAATTGAATTATGTTTTGGAGAATAGTCTTAAAAGTCCAATGGACTACCAGAAGAACAAACAAATCTGTCTTGGAAGAAATGCAGCCAGAATACTCCTTAGAAGCCAGGATGATGGGACTTTGTATCTCATACTTCAGACATCTATCTTATTAAGAAGGATCAGTCCCTGGAGAAGGAATTCATACTTAGTAAAGTGAAGGGTCAGAGAAAAAGAGGAAGACTCCCAACAAGATGGATTTGGCACAGTGGCAACACCAATGAGCTCAAACTGAACAACAGTTGTGAGGATAGAGCAAGACCTGGCAGTGTTTCGTTCTGTTGTGCATAGGGTTGCTCTGAGTTAGAACCAACTTGATGGCACCTAACAACATATAAATGTGCCAGACACTTTATAACAATTCTCAACAGGGGAAGATTTCCCCCCATTTCCAGTCCTCAGGGAACATTTGATGGTGCTGGAGACATTTTGGGTTATCACAACAATGGAGTGCAGCTGGCATAGAATGGATAGAAGTCAAGGATGCTGTTTTATTAAATATCCTACAATGTTCAGGACAACCTTCCACAACAAAGAATTATCTGGCTTAAGATGCCAGTCCAAGGTTGAGAAACCTTGCTTTATAGCAACTCCCTCATGCAGTGTTGTATACATGCTAATCATAGAAGATGTAAGACCACATGATAGCTGAGGTTCAAAAAGGTTACATCAATTTTTCTATGCAGCACAATTCATTAGAGACAGAGCCTGCGTTTTATTGCAGTCTCTAAAGACATTCCTTTTAAACTTAGAGATGGTATTTCCAGTGCAACACTTTTTTGCTTTACTACCTTGGAAAGTCTTCACTTGAAGTTCTTCAGCTTAGAAGTTTGTAGTAATATATGTGGATAGAGATGGGCATTGGGTAGAAAAGATAGGGAGGTTATAGATTTTGAAAGTAGAGGATTATACTTAAATGTAATATTTTTGGCAAAAATTTGTAGTCATAAGCAGTGTGGGTGAAATACAAAATGTATATTTAGAGTTTAGTGTTGCTCATACATATGCATTGTTTTTTATTAAGAATGAGAACTTTTAGTTTTTGCTTCTCTTTGTACCTTTTCAAAAGCAATTTAACTTGCTTTTATTTTGGGCACGATGGTGATTTGTTTGTAGAGCTTGTCTGTGTGTATAAGTAGCTGGTTGCTGATGAATCAGAGATCTTTGTAGGTATTCAAGGATGATAGTTAACTTCCTTCCATGTAGGCAGCAAGATCGATTTTGGGCACTTTGGGCTTAAAATTGTAATAGAAGAGATGGAGATATGAGACAGGCTAAATTGCATTTTGGAGAGAGAAATGTGAGGAATCCATGATGTTTTATTAGCTTTTCTGGCCACTGATACATCAATTTGGGGGTAAAGCCTGACAAATAAATAATATAAATGTAAGAAATTAGAACATTTAATTTAAATTACTTTATTTGAGAAGTTACATTTTGTGAGTGGAAAATATGGTTTAGGGAAATTGACAGGGCTCTCTTCTCTGTATTACTAATTGTGTTCAGAAATAGTAAACTGCCTTTTGAATAGTATATTTGAGGATCATATAGTGAGGAATACAGAAAGCTGTTCTGTGCAGAGCTATACTTTCAGTGAGAATTTTAAACTTGCACATAGAGCCAGATTTTAGTTTGGAGACTTATGGTGGTACCTCTAGTGGCATTAGTAATTAATAGTAATGAGCAAATAGAGCAAAGGGACCTGTTTGAATTTCTTATTTATTACATTTAGTAAGTAGAGAAAGGCTAGGATGTGCAGCCAATGTAGCCAAAGTAAGGTGGTGGTGATATTTATAAGTGCTGTCGAGTTGGTTCCAACTCATAGTGACCCTGTATAGGGTTTTCAGGGAGTGGCTGGTGGGTTTGAACCACCAACCTTATGGTTTAGATCGACTTTGCAGTGCAGTGCTTATCCTACAGCACCACACCAGGACTCCAAAACTCTGAAAAAGCTTGTAATTCATTCTTCCCATTAACTTGAATGCCACTCTGAGCATATCTATGTATTGCTTCCTTAAAATACACAGTTTTCAAATACTGGTGAGAAAGTGGTGGATTTTCAATTCCTGTATATATCACTTCACAATTTTATTTGCATATTTGTAAAGTAAGGCGAGCACCATACAAATATACAAATAAAATTTTGAAATGATATACATTGTTGCTGTTGTATGCCGTCAAGTCGTTTACTGCTCATAGCAACCTTATACAGGGTTTCCAAGGATCAGTTGATGGCTTTGAACCGCCAACCATGTGGTTCGGTGCTCTATCCCCCAGTGCCACACACATCAGTTAAGTTAATGGAAAGAAATGAGCACAGACTTTTCAGAAATAATTTCAAAATGTTACAAACACTGAGCTCTAACCCTAACCGTCTTATATAAACTACAGTTACCATTATGATCACATTCACTGATCATTGCAGTTTATTTTTAAGTAAAAGAAAGGTAATATATTATGGGAGTAGTCATTTTTGAACCCACTGAACCTTAGTAGTTCACAAGAAAAAGATGAGGAGGAGACGTTGAAAGAAAATTGGAACTTTTTATATCATATTGTAATTTGCCAAAGCTATTAGGAATTGAATTCCTAATGTATATTTCTTTTTTCACCCATTTGTGAAACAGAGCCAACTTTTTTTTCCCTTCAGCACACCAATTCCCCAGGAGCCAACATCAAGATCCCTCATTTGAGCAGAATTTAAATATAAGTTACAGTAATTCCAGTATCGAAAAGCTCCTATAGCATTCAACCATACTATTTTATTTCAGGTAGAGTGAGATAAGTTGATACATTTTCACAAGCAGTTGAAAGGGTATGTCAGGATTTATTTTCCTTAGAGATCATATCCATATATACTGGTAGAACAAATTCTATCAGTTATGTATATAAGATTTGGATTTTTCTAGATTCTTGTAGAGGTTGAAGAGAATGGAAAATTAATGAAACTGAAACTTTGAGTACTTAACTAAGTTTTAGGCACAGTGTTGGAACGTGGAAATGTGTCATGTAAATGTTACAAGATTTCTAGGACCAAGATAATTTTATTCTAATTTTATAGCTGAGGAAATAGGTACAAAAAAAAATAATTAGAAAATACTTTTTCCATTTCCTGTATGATGATTTGGGGAGTTGGGGGGAGAGGGGGTCAAGAGGAGTGGATCAAGCTGTAATTGACTCTAAAATAAAATACTAAGGATTGGGATTCATCCTTAAGTACCCACAAAGCTTTTGGCTCGTTTGATTTTTTCCTTTATTTGGGGAAAGGTTTTTACATTCATTCAAGCTGTTGTTTAAAATATTTTCCAATGATCTTAAGGAAACCCTGATTTTAATGATAGGTTTTGACACAATGGGCATTTATTTCCTAATACCCTGATAACTTACTCAATTTGTGAAGTAATTCCATCCTCCAACAGAACATTACTTTCAAACAGAATCTGACAGGTTCCCTTAGTTCTGATTCTGAATTGTTGTTTGGTATTATGAGATGCCAGTGTGCCCGCTATTTCAGATCTATTTTATCCAAAAGGGCAAAGGAACATTTATTGATTTAAAATGAGAAATCCAAATGTGATTTTTGCAGTTGATAACTTAGTTTCATCCATGTGTATTTTAATTAAAAATAAATATGCATCTTCCCAATTTAAAACAGGTTGCGTTCAAAAGTTCCTTTGAAAGAGAGTTGTTTGGAATTTGAAACATTTTCCCATAGAAACATTGTTAGGTTTCCAGGCCAACCCACAAAAGCCTATTTAAACCATATTGAAGAGTTCTTGCTCTAAAATCATTGTGAAGCCCACACAATGTATATAATAATGCTTCTATTGGGGAAATGCATTTGGAGTTCAGCTTGGAAGAGACTGGAGCTTCAATGGGTTTGTTGTTAGTTGCTGTCAAGTTGACTCTGGCTCTGGCTCCGACTCATGACGACCTTATGTATAACAGAACACAGTGTTGCCTGATGCTTTGCCATGACACAGTAGCCACAAAAATGGATTCACTGTGGGTAGTAATGGGCATTTAGGATCTTTCTGCCATCTTGGCAATAAGAATCAGCATTTTTATTAAGCTATTCATGGTTCCCATGACCCAGGAAGAAGACTGGGAAGATGAGGGCTCAGGCAGTGAAACGGACATCATACAAGGCTGTGGCATGATTCAGCATGCTTTTGGATACAAATGAGAGACTATCCAATTTGAATGATAAGGTTTATTCTCTCAACTAAGAAGTCTGAGGCAGGCAATTCCAGTGCTGGCTAATTCAATAGTTCAATAAAGGTGAGTTCTAGGTTAGTTCAAGTTCTTCAAAATCTCCTTGGCTATTCCCTCACGACTATAGGCTATCCACTGTCATCATAAAAATCTTGTATTTACATAGCAAACTCCAAAAGATGAAAGAGCGGGAGTGGCCTCTGAACGTTATTAAGAAGGAAATATTTCTCAGAAGGCCCTCCTTTCAGCAAATATCCTTTTACAAATCATTGGCCAATGTAGTTACAAGTCTGCTCCTATACCATTCATTGGTTACAGAAATTCAGACTGTTAAAATTTGCTTATGGTCAAAAGCTTAAATAAATGATAGTTTGTCTTTTGGGACTGGGGCAGAAAGTCACGTTTTCTGTGCATGTAGCAGAGTTAATTTGAAGATCTGCTAACAAAGAAGAAGGTAGGCAGCTGGCTCAGTATGAGCAACGTCTGCTACTATGTCTGCCACAATGATCTGGGGTGGGGGGAAGGTCATAGATTCTAAGCTCTTGTTTTACCTCTTTCCAACCAGCTGTGTGATCTTGAAAAAGCCATTGAATTTCTTTCCGTAGACTCTGTTATTGTTGTTTTGTGTCATCAAGTCAGTTCCGACTCATAGTGTTTCCAAGGAGCTTCTGGTGGGTTTGAGCTGCTGATCAATGCAGTTCAAATTGATCTTGCTGTCCAGTGCTTATCCTACGGCGCCACGCAGGACTCCATAGACTCTAGCTTCTGTAAATAAGAGGCAGCATATATAAGCATCAGGATTGGAGGTAGACTCATTAACAACCTGTAATACGCAGATGATACAACCTTGTTGAAAGTAAGGAGGTATTAAAATACTGATGAAGATCAAAGACCAAAACCTTCAGTACATGTTACACCTGAGTGTAAAGAAAACAAATGGACCAATAAATGCCATCATAATAAAGGGACCAGTAAATAGCATCATAATAAATGGAGAAAAAAATTGGAAGTATCAGTGATTTCATTTTTCTTGGATCCACTATCAATGCTCATGGAAGCAGCAGTAAAAAAATCAAGTGATGTATTGCCTTAGATGAATCTGCAACACAAGACCTCCTTAAAAGTGTTAGTGAGCAAAGATGTCAGTTTGAGGACTAAGGTGTGCTTGACCCAAGCCATGGTATTTTCAGAAGCCTCATCTGCATGTGAAAGTTGGACAATGAATAAGGAAGACAGTAGAAGAATTGATGCCTTTAAGTTATGGTGCTGGAGAATAATATTAAAAGTCCCATGGACTATCAGAAGAACAAACAAATCTGCTTTGGAAGAAGTACAGTTAGAATGAATGCTTCTTAGAAGCCAGGATGGCTAGATTTGTCTCTCATATGTAGGACATATTATCAGGAGGGACCAGTCCCTGGAGAAGGATATTATGCTTGGTAAAGTGGAGGGTCAGAGAAGAAGAGAAAGACCCCCAATAAGATGGATTGGCACAGTGGCAGCAGCAGTGGGCTCAAGCTTAACACTGATTGTGAGAATGGCTCAGGACCTGTCAGTATTTCGTTCTGTTGTGCATAATGTTGCAATGAGTCAGAATCAACTTGAAGTCACCTAACAAAAACAAAACACAGGAAGGTAGAATCTTCACTGAGTAGTATCCAATCTGTCTAGGCGTCAAGGTGGGGCTGATGAAAGGAAATGCGGATTGGTCTCTTGTGATACAATAGTGAATAATTGTTACCAGGACTGATTGTGAGGGTTGGAAATGTAAAGGTAGACGTTTTATAGCAAGGAGGGGAGTGATTAACTTTTCAGTCTAGGAGCGGAGGTCCCTGGGACCATCAAGGGAGAAGAGCGGAGAGTGGGACCCTACCCAGAGAAGCAGTGATGCCTGAAATGGAGGCAGATGACTTGGAGAGATGGAGCAGCTGGGAACTTTAGGTCCAGAGAGGGAGAGGGGCTGTGTGCCGATGAGGGGGGGAGGGAGGGGGCAGGCTTGTAGTGTATACCCTGTGGTTGGTTGATGCATGGAGGGGATTGTAACCATGGCAATGAAACGATATACGATAAGATGAATGTAAAACAAATGTTCTCCCTTGTAATCTATCACATAATTCACAATAAAACATTAAATAAAGAAAAAGAAATCCCCCCAAAAAACAAAACACAGATCCATCTGTTTCTTAATTAACTCATTAAATGCTAATTAAGCACCTACTTTATTACTAGCAGTATTTTAGGCATGGAGGATATGATGATAAACTTAACAGCAGTCCTTCTCAGTTCTTTTATATTTCTGTGTAATTCCATGATAGCTGTGGCTATGGTTAAATTGTGGGGGTTGGGGTAGAGATGGTGTCCATGGGTAGATAAAGCCTTCTGGGTTGTGGAACTCTAGGAATAATTTCTTTATCTTGACCAGTTGATGTCACCTTTTTCTTTGAGGACCCAAAAGACTGATGTGGTTGGTGCCTTTCATATGCCACCCCCCAACACTGTTGTGTTCATTCAAGGACAGATCACAACCTTACAGCATTTTCTTATGCTTCTGTTTTTGGTTCCTAAAGGGGCAGATAGCCTGAATTATGTTTTCTAAGTTAAAAAACATATTTTTAGTAACAGACAACATGGATGTTATGTGTATTGCAAGAGAAGAGAGATTTTTCTTTCACTCCCCTTTTCTCTTAGATTGTAGAGAAAGATAAAAGTATATCAAGATAATAACAATGTGTCCTTGAATCAAAAATATTGAAGTAAGATTTAGTTATATACTGGAAAATATCCAGATTTCATAAAGAGGAAGGAAAAAAACTGTCGTGGGGAAGATTGACTGGGGCCTGAAGACAGCTGCAGAGATGCTGGGCAGTGAGGTTACCTTCCCACCTTCTACCCTTGTATTAACCATATTCATCTACCCATGTCTCAAGACTGAAGTTGTCAAAGACTTCATTTTGCTTGGATCTACTATTAACACTCATTCAAGAAGCAGTCAAGAAATAAATTGAAGTATTTCATTAGGCAAATCTGCTGCACATGACCCCTTTAAAGTGCTCAAGAGCAAAGATAGCAGTTTGAGGACTAAGGTGTGCTTGATCCAAGCCATGGTATTTTCAGTAGCCTCATATGCATGTGAAAGTTGGACAAAGAATAGGAAGACCACAGGAGAATTGATGCATTTGAATTGTGGTATAGGAGAAGAATATTGAAGGTAACATGATCTGTCAGAAAAAACAACAGGTGTGTGTTGGAAGAAGTACAGCCAGAATGTTCCTTAGAAGCCAGGATGGTGAGATTTCATCTTTTATGCTTTGGACATGCTATCAGGAGGAAGCAGTTCCTGGGGAAGGACATCATGGTTCATAATGTGGAGGGTCATTGAAAAAGAGGAAGACCCCCAATGAGATGGATTGGCACAGTGGCAGCAGCATTGGGCTCAAGTTTAACACCAGTAGTGAGGATGGCACAGGTCCTGGCAACGCTTTGTTCCGTTGTGTATGATTCGGTTGCTATGAATCGGAACTAATTTGATAGCACAAAACAACAACAATGTGCCTTACCCAGAAGCACTGTCCAGCAAAGCAGGAAAAGTGGGTGAGGATCAAGGTCCAGAGAAGGGAAAGGTCTGTACAGGAGTGATGAGGATGGAAAGGAAGAAGGCAAACGTATTCTTTGCTGAGAGGACAGGAGAGTTCATACTGCAGCCTTATGTTATGGGTCTTTCCTAAATATCCATTACCCAAGGGAAAGTATCTTTGTCAGATAAATTGAGCAATAAGATGGGAGCTCACGACAAACATGTTTTGCTTCTTAAGTAATGATAAAGTAAATTCCTAAGTACTGTGGTGACTTTTTTTGAGGAGCCCTTGTGGCACAGTAGATTACCAAAGGGCCGATATTCAAATCCATTAGCGGTTCCAGGGGAGAAAGATGTGGCAGTCTCCCTGTGTAAAAGTCCTGGTGTGGCGCTGTGGGTTAATGCGCCAGACGGCAAAGCAGTTTGAACTACAAGGTCGGTGGTACAAGCTCACCAGCCACTCCTTGAAAACCTTATACAAGGTCACTGTGTGTCGGAACCAACTCGATGGCGCTTAACAACAGCCTGTGTAAAAAATGATGGCCTCTGAAACCCTGTGAAGTAGTTCCACTGTGGGTTGCTATGAGTTGGAACTGGCTTCATGGCAGTGGGTTTGGTTTGGGTTTTATGATGGTTTTAATTACTAAGCTTTGGATTCTAAACTTTGTGTTACGTGTAGACAGAATAAGATAATAGTTTATCTGCTTAACTCTGTCTCAGGGTCAGCAAACTTTTTATTTCAAGAGCAGGATCCAGTAGTTGCAACACAGAATCTAGGACTCGCAAAGCATAAAATATATTCTAGCTTGTCCCCCTGTAGTGCAAAATTGTTGTTGTTAAGTACTGTTGAGTAAATTCCTATTCATAACAACTCCTGGCCTTCCAGGAGTCCTGGTGTTGCACTGTGGGCTAATGCGCTGGACTGCAAAGTCAGTTTGAACCTCTAGGTCAGTGGTTCAAACTCAGCAGCTTCTCCTTGGAAACCCTATAGAGGGTCGCTATGGGTTGGAACTGACTCAATGGCACTTAACAGCAACAACAATAGGGTTTCCAAGGAGTAGCTGGTGAGTTTGAACTGCCGACCTTGTGGTTCAAACCAATTGGCAGTCCAGAGTGCAAAATTCAGTGTAGACAATAGTCGAACAAACGAACATGGCTGTGTTCTAGTAACATTTTTATTAATGGACATTTTCCCTGTGCTTCCTTGAATTCATATGATCTACCCAACATGATAAGCTATGGGTGACATTGCGAAGTATGAGTATTTCAGAACACTTAATTTTGTTCATGAGGAATCTGTACCTGGACCAAGAGGCAGTTTGTTCGAACAGAACATGATAACACTGAATGGTTTAAAAATAAGAAAGGTGTGCGACAACGTTGCATTCTTTCCCCATACTTATTCAGCCTGTATACTGAGCAAATAATCCGAGAAGCTGGGTTATATGAAGATAAACATGGCATCAGGATTGGAGGAAGGCTCATTACCAACCTGTGATATGCGGTGATACAACTTTGCTCGCTGAAAGTGAAGAGGACTTAACATACTTATGAATATCACAGAGCACAGCCTTCGATATGGATTGCATCTCAATGTAAAGAAAACAAAAATCCTCACCACTGGACCAACAAACAACATTCTTCTCAGTGGAAAAAAGATTAAAGTTGTCAAGGACTTCATTCTTTTGATTCAACTATCAACACTTATGAAAGCGGCAGTCAAGAAATCAAACAATGTATTGCATTAGGCAAATGTGCTGCACAAGACCTTTTTAAAGTGTTGAAGAGCAAAGATGTCAGCTTGAGGACTAAGGTGCTCCTGACCCAAGCCATGGTGTTTTCAATCACCTTATATGCATGCAAAAGCTAGACAGTGAGTTATGGTGTTGAAGGAGAATATTGAAAGTGCCATGGGCTGCCAAAAGAACAAACAGATCTGTTTTGGAAGAGGTGCAGGCAGAGTGCTCCTTGGAGGCCAGGATGGTCAAACTTCGTCTCTCATACTTTGGAAATATTGTCAGGAGGGACCAGTCACTGGAAAAGGATATCATGTTTGGTAAGGTGGAAGGTCTGAGAAAAAGAGGAAGACACCCAGTGAGATGGATTGGCCAAGTGGCAGCATCAATGGGCTCAAGCGTGGCAACAATTGTGAGGTTGGCCCAGGACCAATTGTGAGGTTGGCCCAGGACCAGGCAGTGTTTCGTTCTGCTGTGCATAGCGTCACTATGAGTCAGTACCAATTTGATGGCACCTAACAACAATAACAACACAATACGTTAAGTGGTTTGGTTTCTTGACTGATAGCTTCCATGACCATTGATTGTTGTTGTTGTTAAGTGCTGTCAAGTCAGTTCCGACTCATAGCGACCTTGTATAGGGTTTCCTAGGAGCGAGTGGTGAGCTTGAACCATCGACCTTGTGTTTCAAACCGACCTTGTAGTCCAATGCTTATCCTACAGCACCACACCAGGACTCCATCACATTAACCTTCAGTGTCACCCATAGATCTAAGTAAAATTATATCCCTGATAGTTTCAGTCTTTTCTGTTTATAATGATGTTGTTTATTGAGGATTTTTGTTTTCTTTACATTGAATTGTCATCCACAGTGAAGGCTGTACTCTTTGATCTTGTGCAGTAATTCCTTCAAGTCCTTTTTGCTTTCAGTAAGCAAGGTTGCATCATATGCATATCACAGGTTGTTAATAAGCTTATCTCCATTCCTGATCTCCTGTTCTTTGCTTAGCATACAGGTTGAATAAGTATCGTGAAAGGATGCAACCCTGGCACACACCTTTCCTGATTTTAAACCACACAGTGTCCCCTTATTCTGTTTGAACAGCTGCCACTTAGCCTATGTTCAAGCTTTGCATGAGCAGAATTAAGTTTTGTGGAATTCCCATTCTTCACAATGATAGTCAAGTTTGGTATGAACCACACAGTTGAATGCTTTTACATAGTCAATAAATCACAGGGATGCATCTCTTTTCTATTCTTTACTTTCAACTAAGAACCATCTGATGTTGTTAATGTTATTCCTTATTCCATGGCCACTTCTGAATCTTGATTGAATTTCTGGCTGTTTCCTATTGATGAACTGGTGCAACTGTTTTTCAATTATGTTTAGTAAAATTTACCTGTATGTGATACTAGTGGCACTATTTGATAATTCCCACATTCCATTGGTTCCCCTTTTATTTGTTATGACCATAAATGTGGGTTTATTTTAGTCACTTGGCCAGATAGTTGTCTCCCAATTTCTTGGCATAGAGGAGTGAGTGCTTCCAGCACTGCATCAGTTTGTTGAAACATTTCAAGTGATCTTTGGTCAATTTCAAGTGATGTTTGGTTAATTTCTGGAGCCTTGTGTTTTGCCATTGTTTTTCATGAAGCTTGGATTTCTGCATTCAGTACCATTGATTCTTGATATGTTACTTCCTGAAATAGTTGAATGTTGACCAATTCTTTTTGGTACAATGACTCAGGGTATTCCTTCCATCTTCTTTTAATGCTTCCTGTGTCATTCAGTTTTTGCCCATAGAATCCTTCAGTAGAGCTTGAATTATTTCTTCAGTTCTTTCATCTTGAGAAATGCCTAGTGTATTCTTCCATTTTGAATTTTTAACTTGAGCTCTTTGCACATTTCTTTAGGCATTCTTTGAAATCTGCTGTCCAACTGCTTTCTTTCATCATTTCTTCCTTTTCCGTTTCCAGCTCAGTATTTAAGAATAGTTTCAGAGTCTCTTCCGACATCCGTTTTTCTTTTTTTCTCTTTGGTGACCCTTTGTTTTCTTCATGTATGATGTCCTTGTCTAGTCTTGTTAGTGTTCAGTGTGTCCAGTCTATTCTTGAGATGGTCTCTAAAATTCAGGGTCTCTAAATAAATTCAAGTTACACCTGTGGACTTGATTTCATTTTCTGCTGAGTAAAAAACTTGGATAGCTGTGTATTACTGTTTATGAGCCTTGTCTTTTACTGCAAATCAAGTGTTGATTCCTCTCCTGAACTTAATTAGCAGTTAGGAGCTTTGAGCTTTGTATTTTAAGGAAGCATGTGATACGTTCATTAGTTCAAAAGCAGATTAATTATTATATCTTTAGTCACCATCTGTAAACACATCTATATTGGTGAGCTCTCTCCTGCAGTGTTACCTTGAAATGCCCTGTGGTGTTTTATTAGCTTTCAATTCTGTGTTTATTACAGTTGGCTGGAGATTTTTCAGTTTAGTGCATTGGCCAGAGAAAGTCCAGTCCTTTTGTGGAAACTACCCATTTTTGATTGGTGAGGAACATATTAGTGTTATCTATTCAGTTTGTTATAAACATTCTCCCCAAATCAAACAGCTCTGTTTAAAGATATTAGTAGTTTGATTATAAGTCAAGGTTTTAAGTACCTTATATCGGGGTTCTAGGAGGACTAATGAGTAGCCTATTCATTTTATAGGAGAAAAAATGTCACCACAGACAAAACCATTAAATAATATGAAGACAAGGGATACATTAATAATTATTGATGAATAGGCATTTTAATATTTCTTATTTTGGAGTTGCATCCACCATTTCAGAGTTCAGGTGACTGTCAGAGCATTTAAAGTGCTTGGGTGAAGTCAGCAATGGAGCTGGGATATGAACCCAAGTTGATATGACTCCCATTGAATTTGTACTTTTCTTCAACAAGTCAGAATGACTCCAGATTTTGTGTTCTCCACCAGTGTCTAGGTTGCTAGATAAAATACACATCACCAGTAATATTTGGATTTTAGATGAAAACCAAATATTTTTTAGCATAGACCAAAAAAGCCCAAGCCACTGTTGGTGAGTTGGTTATCACTCGTGTTGACCCCATGTGCTGGAGTAGAACTGCGCCATAGGGTTTTCTTGGCTGTGATAGCAACAGCAATAGATCTTTAGGCTTTTCTTGCTCTGTACTGCTGGCTGTCAACCTTTAGGTTAGTGGTGGTTGTAGTTAAGTGCCGTCGAGTTGATTCCGACCCATAGCGACCCTGTATAGGGTTTCCAAGGAACAGCTGGTGGGTTGTAATCACTGACTGTGCAGTTCAAAGGGCTTTGCAGTCTGAAGCATTAGCCCACAGCACCACACTAGGACTTGTTGTTGTTGTTAAGTACCCTGGAGTCGGTTCCTACTCATAGTGACCCTGAACAGGGTTTCCGAGGCTGTAAATCTTTACGGGAGCAGAATGCCTCATCTTTCTCCCACGGAGCAGCTGGTAGTTTTGAACTGCTGACCTTGAGGTTAGCAGCCTGATTCCTAACCACTATGCTAGTCCTGTCAAATCAGTTTCAAATTATAGGGTTTCATAATGACTGGTGGGTTTGAACCATCAACATTGTGGTTAGCAGTGTAGTGCTTATTATACAGAACCACACCAGGACTTCAAGCACTAACCATTTACACCATCTGGGGACCTGATTTTTAGCACAAGTACATCTCAAATATTGCATGGGGCATAAGCTACAAAATAATTTGTTGTTTATCTGACATTCAAATTTACTTGTGCACCCAATATTATTATTTATTATTAGCTAAATTTGGTATGTTCCATCTTCCTCTTTCCTTTTCTCCTCTCTCACACTGGCTTTGGTTTATTAACCCCACTCTTTGCTTATTTAGTTTGAAGCTTACCTGCTCAGGACCATTAGCTGAGGATCTCATTCTCTCTGATTTTCAGTGTCAGGTGACTAACCTGATAAAGGAATGCAAATTAGCCTGTTTACTGGTGCTAATGGCTTCATGCATTACTCCTTCAGGGTTGCATTTTATTTATCATGAACTTCTGGAGTGATTGCAGACACTGGACTTACCCTGTGCCAAGAAGTTGGGGAAGAGTGCGTTTTTTTTTCTCACAAAACCTCAATTTGTGACTTCAAGTATATTTTGCATTTCAGCTGAAGTTTAATTGCTATAATTTTTTTGTATTCTAGCTTTTGAATCCTGTGTACTTTACACAACGTTAAGACAATTGTGAATTGTGCCCCCCCCCCTTTTTTTCTGTTCCAAAACCAAATGTTATGAAATACTTCAAAAAAAAGCTATTGGATGATTGACATTACTAATAATTATGAAACTGTATTTTGACTTCTAGAAAAATACAAGATTTATTCAAAGTATACATAGGAAAATTTACAATTAATTTTCTTTCTGTAGCAAACAAGTGGAAGAAGTTAAGAGCTTTTAGCATTCAACTCCTTAGCCATATGTCGGGGTAGTTACAGACTGAGTTTTCTCAGGACAGCCATTTCGAACCAGCAGTTTACATACTCTACTGAAACTCTAAGGAAGTTGTGTCTTTACCAAAACATCTCTGTGACAGAACTGGAAAACAATAAAGTTGACAGGGGGACAGGTTTATTTTTTGTTACTATGAAGAACCTAATTGGGTCACCATACTCAAATTTTAGGCCTTTACATGGAAACATTGTTCTGTTTTGTTAACTCATTTAATCTCTCTAGATCTTGGTTCTTCATCTGTAAAACAAAGTGGGAGTGGGGCTAGATGATCTTTGGAGTAATTATTCCTCATTCCAATAGAATTGTAAAGCCCAAAGCCAAATGAAGATTTTTGAGGGCCTCTTCTCCAGATGCCTTAGGATAGCTGAGGGATTACAAGAATCACCCTAACTCTGTGCTAATCACCTGGAATAGAAACAATGGAACTGTAAAGGCTGCTTCTTTGTTCTCTGCTGACAGGAATTTACTTAGATTTGAGTACAAACAGGAAAAGAATATTTATAGGGTTAAATAGAATGTTCTAAGTGATAGCATGGCGCTGTGGTTTAAAGTGCTGGGCTGCAAGGCAGGTTTGTACTGCAAGGTCAGTGGTTCAACCTCACTAGCAGCTCCTCTGAAACCCTATATAGGGTCACTATGGGTTGAAACTGACTCGATGGTACTTTCCAACAACAAACAAGTTATGGTGGACTGTGCTATTTAACTCTGTAAATATTCTACCTAAGGGATGGGGAGTCCTGGTATGGTGCTATAGGATAAGCACTGGACCACACCATTGGTTTGAACCACAAGGTTGGCAGTTCAAAACCACCTTGGAATGTGAACTGGGTCGCTGTGAGTTGGAACTGACTCGACAGCAGTTAACAACAGCAACAACAACATTCTAAGTGACAGGGGTTTGATGAGGTCGCGCCTTGTTGTTATTAGGTGTTGTTGAGTCAATTCCGACTCATGGTGATCCTATGCTTTTTATTGTTGTTTTTGTTAAGTGCCATAGAGTTTGTTCAGACTCATAGTGGCCCTGTAGAGCATTTGCATGGAGCAGCTAGTGTGAACTACCAACCTTGTGGTTCTCAGTCCAGTGCTGATCCTACAGCACCATACCAGGTGATTTTAAATGGACCTTTAATTGTGCCATGCCAGTTTATCCTTTATAAGCAATGCATCTGAATCTTCATTCTCTTCCCTTTGCCTTTTATCCCTTTCCCCTTCCATTCCTCCTCTCTTCCTGTTCCCTTTCTTTTCTTTCATCCTTGCTATCCTAATAGGATGAAAACAGTATGTTTGGTTCTTGACTAGATAAAAAAACAAAACAAAAACAAAAACAAAAAAACAACCAAAAACTTGAGTGGATCATTTTAAAATTCTAATTCAAAGTGACTCTATAGAATAAAGTAGAACTGTTCATTAAGTTTTCCAAGACTAAATATTTAGGGGAGCAGACAGCCTTATCTTTCTCCTTGGAGGAGCTGCTTAACCCACTCTACCACAGCATGCTCTATCAGGCATATTTCTCCAGATATATAGAATCCCTGAAAGGGGAAAAAGCTACAAGGCTGAAAGAGTTAGATGGGGTCAATGCTGGAAGAGAAGTGATGCTCTGCATAGAGCTCAGTTCTCCAGATATTTTATTCTCTTTCTAAATTACTTCCTTCCAATTGCTTTTCTTGATGTTCTATTTTCCAACAGCCTCATAATGCCTCTTTGTGTTTGGTAACAGCTTTATTGAGATATAATTCACATACTATACAGTTCAACCATTTTAAAGACCACTGAATTGTGCACTTTCCTGGTGTGGTGCTGTAGGATAGGCACTGGACTGGGAACCACAAGGTTGGTGGTTCAAATCCAGCAGCAGCTCCTTGAAATCCTATATAGGCTCACTATGAGTTAGAACTGACCCGACGGCACTTCCAAACAGGAGGTATATTTTTGGAGTCCGGGTGTGATATTGTAGGATAAGCACAGGACTGGTGACCACAAGGTCAGTGGTTCAAACCCATCAGCTGCTCCTCAGAAACCCTATAAAGGGTTGCTATAAATCAGAGCCAACTCAAGGGCACTTACCCACAACAACAGTATATTTATAGATAATCATCACAGTCATTTTTAGAATATCTTCATAACTCTAAAAAGAAAATGTACCTGCTGTTAATTCCAGTCCTCCAAGCTCCCCACTCCAGTCCTACATAACTAATATTCATTCTGTGGGAGTGCAGTTGCTTTGTAGGATGAACACTGGACTACGAATCACAAGTCCACCAGCCATTCCATGAGAGAAAGATGAAGCTTTACATGAAGATTTATAGCCTTGGAAGCCCTATACAGGGTCAATATGAATCGGTACCCACTGGCGGCACTTTACTTAACAAAACGCTAATTCGTTTTGTATCCATAGATGTGCTTAGGCTGTCTATTTTGCAAAAATTAGATCGTGTAATGTGTGAACTTTTGTGTCATACCTCTTTTTAAATATGTCTGTTTTGTGTTCATTTGCCCTCCCCCTCCCCCTTATGTGCCCTTGTTGTTGTTGTTGTTAACTGCTGTTGAGTCAGTTCAGACCCATAGCGACCCTGTATAGGGTTTCCTAGGAGCAGCTGACTCACTGCAATTAGGGATTAGGATTTTTTCTTTCCTTCAGTGTGCTACCTTGTTCCAGTGATTTCTTTTATTTTTTCTTAGACAATTGTTGGTGTGCTGTTGAGTCGGGTCTGACTCATTGCAACACTGTGTAGAGTTTCTGAGAGCATCTGGTGGGTTTAAATGGCTAACCTTGCAGCTAGCAGTCCAGTGCTTATCATACAACACAACAATTAGCAGCTTCCAGATTCAAAGCAGCTTACTAAGTAAAAAACTCAAAACCAAACTCTCTTCCATCAAGTTGATTCTGACTCATAGCAACCCTTTGTAGGGTTTCTGAGGCAGAAAATCTTTAAGGGACAGAAAGGCTCCCCTTTTTCCCTCGGAACAGCTGGTGTATTTGAACTGCTGGCCTTGTGGTTAGCAATCCAACATGGAACTTGTTATACCACCAGGGCTCCTAGATTATTAACTACAGCAGTTAAATTTTCAATGATGAAGGATTGTGTTTCTTCTTACTCATTACTGTCCATTGTTTAGAAATAATTATAGGTCACTAATTTTTTACCATATTATCCAGTTGTTTAAAAAAATTTTTTTTTAATATAAAAGGGTTAGGAATCTCAAATGAGACTGTGTGCTGTAATAGGCACACTGCTCAGAGCTTCTATGCCCTTTTGAAAAGAGGAACACTACTTGGTGACCGTACATGTTAATTGGGTGGTGTGATGTAGTGAATTATTTAGGATGTCTCTTCTAGCCATAGTCTGTAACTCCCACCAAACAGTGTATCTGCCCTATTGGGCCTGGGTAAGAGACGGTGAGAGAAGATACTATCAGGATGGTAGGATTCAACTATAGATGTTAGAAGAGTTCATTGTAATTGTAAAAACTTGAAACTCTAGCATAGGTTTAAAATGAGCCATCTCAGAAGCAGGAGGGGAATCTCACTACCATCAAAGAAGAGCCAGGGGTGGAATATATCCCTTGGGCTCCGAGATCCCTGCACATTGAACCTTCTCAGCCCAGGACACCAGAGGAGTGGCAAAGGAGCAGCAGCAGCAGAACCAAAAACCTGAGTATGAGACAGAGCAGTGGATTTCCTAGCCCATGGATCAAGTAAGCCTGAGTGAATTTGGGCAGGAAGCTTTCTTGTAAAGTGAGATACCTTCAGGTTCTTAATTGGGGGAGCTAGGATTGTTGACCCATGGAACTAGAGCCAAGTATGTTTAGGTTGAGGCTTCTGATGGAATGGTGTGCTCTGTGAGCATTTATCAGCAGCTGACTGCAACAACTGTGCCCTGAGCATTTTCTGATCCTGTATTAACTGTAATTCTGATCCTGTGTTAACTTTCTTGGTAAACTCTGTAACTGTTAGTATGGTTTCTGAGTTCTGTGTGACCATTGCAATGAATTATGGAATTCACTGAATAGAGAGGGCTGTGGTATATGGTGCATCATATTTTGCGGATGGTACGTATGAGGTACCAAAACTTTATCAAAATCTATTCCAGAAGTTTAAAGATGAAGTTAAACCAGAGGTTTTAAAACTATACCAGTGATATAATTTGATACTCAATATTATTTGTCAATATGAAATTAATAAATATTGACCGGTTGATAGATAATAACAATATTTCTGTTGAAAATCAGAATAATACGGTTGAAAATTAGTTTGGTCATACAAATCAGAATTCCTTGATTTCTCCAATATTAAAAAGTGCTCCTTTCCTAGCTAGGAAAATAAATTAGGAAGAATTGATCATTGTTTACTTTTGAGCAGACCATTTGTAGGGTGAGGGAGGAGGTGGGGGTAAATCAGACACAGTTAAATGTAAGTGATTATGTTGTTGTTGTTGTTAAGTGCTGTTGAGTCAGTTCCGACCCATAGCGACCCTTGAAATCCTGTTTTGAAGGTAGAAAGGGAAGAGTTAATGTGCTTCCTGGGCTAAAGATTTGACTATTTTCATTGTTTTTATTGTTAAGTGCTGTTGAGTTGGTGCCAACTCATAGTGACCCTGTAGAGCGTTTACAATGAGCAACTTGTGGGTTTGAACCACTGAACTTGCAGTTAATAGCCCATTGCTTATCTTATAGTACCACATCATTGTTGCTGTTCTTAAGTGCCATCGAGTCAGTTCCAACTCATAGAGACCCTGTATAGAGTTTCTGAGGAACGGCTGGTGAGTCTGAACTGCTGACCTTGTGGTCCAGTGCTTATCCTAAAGTGCCCCATCATTACCATCCTGCAAAGTAGGAAATAAACTGTATATTTGAGCAAGCTGGTAATGTCCCATTGTATGGAGTGAAGTGGCTTAATCTTAGAAAAGGACTCTAGTAGCGTAGTGGTTACTAATCAGGCTGCGAACCTTAAGGTCAGCAGTT
>NW_006408524.1:36300613-36303342 GCF_000296735.1 Chrysochloris asiatica | reverse complement strand
ATATCTCAGGTTGTTAATAAGTCTTCCTCCAATCCTGACACCATGTTTTCCTTCATAGAACCCAGCTTCTCGTATTATTTGCTCAGCATACATATTGAACAAGTATGGTGAAAGAACACAACCCTGTTGCACACCTTTCCCAATTTTAAAACATTCAGTGTGAAACCCTGTACAGGGTTGCTATGAGTCAGAACTGACTCCATGACACACAACCACCACCACCACTCAAAGAAATTAGGTACAAGCAGACAACCATATGCACCCATCTTCAGTCTTCACAACATGATCAATATGAGATTTTCAAATTATGATTGCAGTTATAGATAATGGGGGTCAAAATGTAAGACCACCCACTGTCCTTCCCTATGCACTCCCCTCCAGTTTTGTTTTAGGCAAAGAAGAGCCTGCTGTCAAGTGTTTAAGAGCTATTTCAGCTAATGGCAAAGGATAGATCATGGAGAATCACTGCTTGTGCTTTGGGCCAGGTCATAATTACAGACTTAGAGAAATGAGAGTTGAATGTGTTCCATTCTCTAA
Source organism: Chrysochloris asiatica (assembly GCF_000296735.1). NCBI lineage: Eukaryota > Metazoa > Chordata > Mammalia > Afrosoricida > Chrysochloridae > Chrysochloris > Chrysochloris asiatica. Next base: position 36,302,805 of record NW_006408524.1, on the reverse strand, counting down.
CACCTTCACACGCCTCTTTTTAACATTCTGTGTTGCGTGTTCATTTGCTTCCTTCTCTTTGCTCCCAAGTCACGGCAATTAAGGGCTTTTTCTTGCCTTCAGTGTGCCAACGTGTCCCAGTGACGTTATTTCTCTTTTCTTCAGACAATTAGTAGCTTCCAAAATCCACAACAGTCTTCAAATTGCTAACTACAGAAGTAAAATATAACTACATTCAAGGTGTTTAGAAACTCTCATAAGATTGTAGTAATATGAGGAACAATAGGCAAAATATTTTGTCATATCTGAGTATATTCAGAAGTTGCGATTGAAGCGTTTAGTCTATTCTTTGTGGGGTCTAAAACAATATTACTTTTGGAATTAAATAGAATAGATGAGTAATTTTCACACAAAAAAGTATGTTTCATTAAGAAGATTTAATCAGAAAATGACACAGAATCACAAAATGATCTTGGCTGAGTTTGTGGACCTAGGAGACCTTAGCTTTCTTACCTGTGGAATAGTTTGGCTTAAATCAGGCCTTAGTCGAGTGGCTCTTGCAAACCTGACAATGAGGAAGAAATTTTTCAAATGATCCTGCCTCGTTATGACACAAAGAAATTTTTCAAATGATCCTGTCTCGTTATGACTCGCTCTGCCCCTTTTCCCCTCCAATAAAATAATTTTTCTTCTTATAGTATCCTTGGTGGTGCAGAAGAAGTCATGGATAAGGCACTGAGCTGCTACCTTCAGCTGGTGGATTCAGCTCCCATCAGCTTCACTGTGAGAGAAAGTTGAGACTATCAGCTCCCGCAGTAAATATTTGCAGTCTTGAAAACCCTAAGGAGTAATTCTCCTCTGTCCTGTAGGGGTCGCTGTGGTTAGAATAAACTTGATGGCAGTGGGTTTGGTTTTATTTTTATTTTGGTGGTTCAGTGGTTCAAACCAACCAACCACACTGTGTGAGAAAGATCTGACAGACTGCTTCCATAAAGACTGCAGCCATGGAAACCCCACGAGGCTATTCTACACTGTCTTATAGGGTCGCTATGGCTCAGAATAGACTCAGTGGTGAGGAAATTTTTATTTTATTTTAAGGTCAACAACTCTTTAAAAATAACTCTCAGAATTAAATCAACTGGCTATGAACTTTGGACCTTGGCCCAACTAAGTTTTCAGGCCTCTGATGTAGATGAAATTGCTCACCATGGTAACAGTTGACACTGTGGTATGTTTGTCAAGGAAAGACAACCTTATTGGAAATTAATAACGCAAAAAAAACACAGAGATATGAACTCTGGTTCAAAACAGAACAAATTTCACCAAAATTACCCATGACGTGTCAGGAAAAATCTGGATGAAGCAAAGAAAATAATTACAGTCTTTGGGAATATCACAACCTCATCATAAATTTAGACCTTATCTCACTCTCTTAAGAAAAAAAAAAAAATCCACTTACACAGTGGTGTTCGTCTAGATGACATATGTGAAGACTTGTCAAACACCCTTGAGTTGAAACCAGAAACAGCATGACTCCCTGTCATTTTAGGGAGACTTAGGAACCGAGTCTGATAGCTTGGGCATCAGCTTATTTTTAACAGGTGTGTGACGTCTATTTTTTCTGGGTGCTATCACTTGACTCAATCTTGCAGCCATAGGATGTGCATGCTAGTCAGCACGAATGTTTCTACTTAGCAAACTCTCTGTCCATGAATGCCTTTTTAATGACTTAATGGACTTAATTTTTGTTGGTTGTTATGTGTTTAAAATGTTATTTGAAACAAGTAACCAAAGACTTTGAATTAAAAAAAATGATTATCATACATAAAAGGGAAAGTAGCATGCTTCTGTAAATGCTTTCCTGTACCTTACTCAGGGAAAAGCCATTTGATTTTTGAGAGTTGTTATGGGAAGGCATGTAACACTGTCATGGCATTACGTAAATACAAGTACATTATGATCTTTTTCTTTCTTGTTTGCTTGCTTGAAATTATTCTAATATATATGTGTATATATATGTGTATATATATATATGCATATGTACATTTACAAACATATATATGAAGCTAGTTTTATACACCCATATAGAAATCTATTCTAATATACATATGAAATTATTCATATAGATATGTGAAGTTATTCTAATATATATGAAGCTAGGGTTCAAACTCACCAGCTTCTCCTCAGAAACTCTATATAGGGATGCTATTATA
>NW_006408524.1:36299127-36300378 GCF_000296735.1 Chrysochloris asiatica | reverse complement strand
TTTTTAAATGCCAGAATGCCCTTTCTTAGTCAAGGCCAACAGAATAAAACTTAGCTGTGACTATCCTTTACCCTCCTGGAATTACTCCATTGTAACTATTGTGTGCATAACCTTGTGGACGTTTCCTGTACGTGTGCTGGCTTCCTGGTACTATGCTGTTCTTTATGTTCATGCTGTGGGACTGCTTTAAAGTTCAAGTCTCCTAAGCCAGAGACTTGATATTGTAGAAATGAAATTCCCTTTTGACTGAGCTATAAAAATGTTGTTGCTAGGTGCTATCGACACATATAGTTCTGATTAAAAGCAATCCTACTCCCGTCAGAATGAAGCATGGCTTGACCCTGCACCGTCCTCACAATATTTATGTTTGAGCCCATTTTTGCTGCCACTGTGTCAATCTGTTTGGATGAGGGTCTTCTTTTTTGATGGCCCTCACTTTACCAAGCATGATATCCTTCTCCAGGGACTGGTCCCTCCTGATAATACATCCAAAGGACAAGAGATGAAGCTTTGCCATCTTCGCTTCTAAGGAGCATTCTGGTTATACTTCTTCCAAGTCAGATGTGTTTGTTCTTCAGCCTGTACATTATTGTTGTTGTTGTTAGGTGCCTTTGGGTCGGTATCAACTCATAGTGACCCTGTACACAACAGAACGAGACACTGCCCGGTCCTGGGCCAACCTCACTATTGTTGCCATACTTGAGCCCATTGATGTTGCCACTTTGTCAATCCATCTCTCTGGGGATCTTTCTTTTTCTCTGACCCTCAACGTTACCAAATATGACATCCTTTTCCAGTGACTGATCTCTCCTGACAATATGTCCAAAGTATGAGAGACAAAGTTTGGCCATCCTGGCCTCCACGGAGCACTCTGGCAGCACTTCTTCCAACATAGATCTGTTGGTTTTTTTGGCAGCCTATGGGACTTTCAACATTTTCCACCAACACCATAACTGAAAAGCATCAATTCTTCTACGGTATTCCTTATTCACTGTCCAACTTTAGCTTGCATATGAGGTTATCAAAAATACCATGGCTTGGGTCAGGTGCACCTTAGTCCTCAAGCTGACGTCTTTGCTCTTCAACACTTTAAAAAGGTCTTGTGCAGCAGATTTCCCTAAGTACTTTCAATATTTTTAGGTAGCACCATACTTCAAATGGGTCAAGTCTTCTCTGGTCTTCCTTTTTCATTGTCCAGCTTTCACATGACTATAAGGTTATTGAAAATACCATGACTTGGGTCAGGCACAC
>NW_006408524.1:36293055-36298416 GCF_000296735.1 Chrysochloris asiatica | reverse complement strand
TTTACATTCATCCTATCCTATCATATATCATTACATTGCCATGGTTACAGTCCTCTCCATGCATCATCAGACAACCAAATGGCACATCCCACAAGCCTACCCCCTGGTTGTCAGCACACAGCCCTTCTCCCTCTCTGGGTCTAGAGTTCCCAGCAGCTCCATCTCTCCACATCATCGTCTCTATCTCCATCTCAGCGTCACTGTTTCTCTGGGTAGGGGTTCCATAAATCTTGATGGAAGCTTTTTCTGAAGGAGAGGTTGGTGGGTTTAAACTACTTATTTTTTGGTTAGTAGATGAGCACTTAAACACTTAACTACTAGTGCTCCTTATTATGTTGCAACCTGTTGCTGTGGAGAAGATTCTGACTCATAATGTCCCTATCATTCAGGGTCAAACCACTCCATAGGTTTTCTAAAGCTACAATCTCTGTGGAATTAGACTACCACATAGTTCTTCTTCTGTGTGACTGGTGGGTTTAAACTAATGACCGTTAGGTTGTCAACTGAACACTTAATTATTGTATGACCAGTGTTCTTTCTATTAATATCTTGTAATGGTGCTGTGCTGTAAGTCTTTATGGAAGCAGAAAGCCTCATCTTTGCCCTACTACTGAATGTCATGTTGTTGTTGTTAAGTCAGTGCAAACGCAATACAACTCTGTATAGGGCTTAAAAGGAGAAGCTAGTGAGTTTGAACTGCTGACTATGTGATTCAAACTGATCTTGCGGTCCAATGCTTTTCCCACAATGCTGCACAAATCATAGTATACATTAATTAAGAAGTGTTATTAAAGAATTGTTAGGGAAAGAAATGAGCCTTCGGGTGACCATATAAATTCCTTTAAAACTATGATGTAATGAGCTTATATCAAGACCAGTGGAGCTAGTGGTTAATTTCCATTAGTTGTGTTTATACCTGTCATTATGAAAATTCATGGACTGAATGTAGCTCAGAGATCCTCATGTACCACCCTGTTTGGAACAGCAGATATTGCTTCTGAATCGTTAAAAGGCAGAAATTATTCAAAAGGACTGCATAAAAGGAATGAGAAGAGGATCAATAGTAAGTTGCCAATATTAGTGAGCAATACGATTGCTCCTTATTAAGCATTAAGGGTTTGATTCTGAGTTAGTTTTATGTTTCAAATTTTATTCCCATCCTCACCTTTCACCCAATAATATTAGACTGAAACCAGAAATACTTCTTTGTTTTTACTTGTCACCTTAGAAATTTCAGAGGGAATTCAGTTTACCCAGAGAAAAGAGAATCAGGCCAGTTTTGAGAGACTAAAAATAAGAATAAGCAAAATTGTTTTCAGTGTGGAATTCATTGGCATTTGCTTTTTATGCATGAGAAGCCATTAGAATAGAGCATTGAATCAAACTATGATTCTGATCGCAATGATTTTTATAGTCAATTTAAAAATGCTGTTTATAGATTTTCTTATATCTCAGTGATTTGATAGCACTTAACAATAGCGACAACAATGTGATTTATAAGCATCTCTGGTGGTACAGTGAGTTAAACATTGTACTACTGACTGTAAGTTGATAGTTTACATCTGAACAAACCTAATATAAACCTCTGAAGCACAACAGTGATATTACTGTGAGAGTGATAACAATGGTATATATTAATGGTATTTATATGTACCAAACACTGTGCTAAATTATTTTACATCTATTTTCTTTTAATTCTAATGATTACCTTTACAAGTAGTAAGTATTAGTCACATTTAAATTGTAAAAGGTTGGATAAAATAGCTTTTATAAAAAAACAAACAAATAAACAAAACACTCATATTAATATGTGGCAAGATGGCAGACTAGTCAGGTGCACTGCCTGCATCCTCTACAACAAAGATATGAGAGACCAAATGAAACAGACACAGATGAAAATTCTTGAACCTTGAACTTCAGAGGAAAGGTTAGAGGAGTGAATTGAGGGCTTGTTTGGAGTGAAGCTGAGTAGGGATGACGAGAAAGGGATACTGATGAGTAAATCGTTGGACAGGTGTGGTGCAACCATCTTGAACTTTTGTGAGCACCTTCGGCAACAGAAGGTGGCCTAGCAGAGCAGATTCACAAAAGTGACAGGAAGAGACAGCAACCATGCTAAGACAACAGGCCACAATAGTAACCACTGCAGCTCCGTCCACTGGGAAAGAGCCAATACTAGCTCCTTTACCACCTGATCAGTGATAGACAGCAGTCAACACCAGTCAAACCCTGAATAAGGTGCATGAATAGCAAATGGAGAATGGTACACACATTTCCATTCTCTAACTACACTCACAGGAAAGAGTTGGTGAGAGCCTTAAAACACATCAATACAAATACAAACAAATGCAACAACCCTGTAATGTCCTTGAGACAACAGACAATCTTATCTCACATGAAGAAACAAGAGAGAATGAATCCAACAAATTACCAAGATACAGAGCCAGAAAATATTTCTGAGGAAAAAAAAGGTAATGGAACTAACTGAAAAAGAATTCAAAAGAATGATACTGTGGTATCTTCAAAAGATAGGTAGAAAGATTGAGGAAACCAAGGAGAACACATAAAAAAATTTAGAATAATTCAGGAAAAGGCTACAAGAACAAACAAAATGAATGCTAATTTTGAAACAATATAAAACCTGCAATTAGAAATTCAGAAGACTAATATTAAGATTTCTGAAATGAACAATACATTGAAAGAGCAGAGGAGTAGATGTGAAGCAATGGAAGCCTGAATTAGTGAGCTTGAAGGTAAATCTGTCAATACTAGTATGCTAGAAGAACAATCAATAAAAAAAGGAAAACATCTAAAGAAAGCATAAGACTTATGTGGGACACCATGAAGAAGAATAACTTATGGGTGATGGAAATTCCAGGACAGGAAGAGAAAAGAAAAAACACAGAGAAAATTGTCAAAGAATTGTTGGAAGAAAGATTCCATAACAACATGAAAGATGAGAAGACAAGCATATAAGAGGCTGAATGAAATCCCAAACAGGATCGATCCCAAGAGAATATCACCAAGACCTATCATAATTGAACTTTACAAAACCAAAGACAAGGAAAGAATCCTGAGAGCAGCTTGAGAAAAATGAAAAGTTAACTATAAAGGAGGACCATTAAGACTAGGTTCTTTTTTCTCAGCAGAGACCACAGGCAAGAATGCAATGGGATAACATATACCAAACTCTGAAAAAAAAAAATGCCAAGCAAGAATCATATATACAGCAAAGCTGTCCATCAAATATGATAGTGAAATTAAGACATTTCCTGATAAACAGAAATTAAAGAAATATGTAATGACCAGACTAATTTTACAAAAAAACCTTAAAGGGTTTTCTTTGGGTTGAGAACTAACAACAGGGGAAAGCAACCTGAGATTGTCATATGTGACAACACCACCCAGAACTCAATCCAGATTTAGAAAGATTTAAAATAAAACAAACCTACAAGAATAAAACTAGGGAACCTGAGATATCAACTTGTAATGAAACCAATTACAAAACAAAAAGAGGGAATAGTGTAGATCAGAACTTCCAACTGGCAAGAAAGTCAAATAGGATTCAAGAGGAAACAACGTTTAAACGGGGAAAAATTAATATGCCTGCACATCAAAATAAAAACGGAAAATCAGAAAGATTTAATAAAAATTGACACAACAGAAATGAAAATGAAAAGAAAACTCACAAAGTTAACTCAGTGCAGAAAATTATGTAGAACAAAGAAACCAGAAACACCACAAAAACACACACAGTAAAATGACAGCAATTAATTTACATCTACTGAATATAAATGGATTAAACGCACCATTCAAGAGACAGATAGAACAGAACAGACAAGAAAACAAGATTCTTCAATATGACACATCAAAAACATGGAGACAGCCTAAATGTCCATCAATAGAAAATGGTTAAACAAACTTTAATACCTACTCACAGTAGAATACTATGCAACATTGAAGAATAAAAATGAATCTGTGAAACACATAAAAACATGTATGAACCTGGAGCACATCATGCTGAGTGAAATTAGTCAATCACAAAAAGACAAATATCATGTGAGACCAATGTTGTAAAAAGTTAAGGTTTTCTTGATAAAAGAAACAATCTATGATGGTTATGGAGGTATCTGTGAAGGAAAATTATTCGTAGTTAGAGGGTGGAAACATTTTAACATAGGTGAGAGGGTAGGCAATATACTACATTAAGTAAAAAATTATCCACACTCTGGCAGTAGAATTTATTTCAGTTAACTTTTAGGAAAGACAAATACATCATGTTTTGACATAATCTCCTTGCTTTTCAAGACACTTTGTCCATCTGTCAACAAGCTTTCATATTGCCTTTTAAAAAAATGTTTTAGACTGAGCTGCAAGCCACGAGTACATTACTGTCTTCACTTCTTCATCAGAGGTGAAACTTCATCATTGAAAGGCTGTTTTCAGGGGACCAAACGGGTGAAAGTCCCATGGAACAAGATCGGGACTATAGGGAAGATGCTTTAACACCTCAAAAAGAAGTGTCAACAGTGTGGGCAGAGGTGTGCGAACATGCATTGTCATACAAGATTACAGCAGTCGTCTGTGTTTAATCTGAAGTTTAGGCTTCAACTCTTCAATAAGCATCTCACTGTAACGAGCACTGTTGATTGCTGAATCTTTTTTCTGATAGTGTTCCAGTACTGGCCCTTCAGAATCCAAGAAAACTGTAAGTATCAATTTTACTTCTGTAAAATCTTTTTCTTCTGTGCAACCTCCTTTTCTGGGAGATCAAGATGGTGGATCGGGTAGACGGCCGTAAGGAGCTCCGTCAATAACAACACGGAATACCAAACCAAGCAGGCTTAGGGGATGGTGCTGGAACTCTGAATCACATATAAACGAATATTTGGTGGATTGGAGTGCTTACAGCTAGGTGAATTTGTAGGAGAATCAAGAAATCCATTGTTTTCTAATTCAAGATGCTCAACTATTCTCGGTGTCGCCATCTTGGGGGAGAGAACATCTTGATTGTATCAGGATTAATATCAAAATTAAAATGACAGTTTCAGCATAAACCAAACAGCCACCACTTGTCTGTCTATTGTGCTGTGTTGGCTTGAGTTGCCGTGATTCTGAGGGCTATGCCACCGGTATTTTAAATAACCAGCAGGGTCACCAATGGTGGACAGGTTTCAGATGAGCTTTCAGACAAAGACAGACTATGAAGAAAGAGTGACAAACTACTTCCGAATTGTTAGTCACTGTAAACCTTTTGAATAGCAGAGAAACACTGTCAGATACATTGCTGGAAAATGAGCCCCTCAGGTTGGAAGACACTCAGAATGTGACTGGGGAAGAGATGCCTCCTCAAAGTAGAGT
>NW_006408524.1:36271260-36287964 GCF_000296735.1 Chrysochloris asiatica | reverse complement strand
ACCCCTTGTTCTGGCCTTTTTCCTTAAAAAAAGTTCAGGGCCAACTCTTGGGTTGAGAGTTTCTGTGTGCATACAAGGCAGAAGAACCCACCAGTGGTGGGGGTGGGGGGCATCCACTTACTCAGGCACCCCTTCTAGTCACCAGAATGGAGGTGATCAAACAGTGGGTGGCCAATGAAGAGATACCAAAAACAAAAAACAAAAACATAAGAAAGGAAACCCAACAAAGTGTATTGTCCACCTTTGTGCCGAGGTTCCCGCAGCGTTATTCTGTGGTGGGTCTGTTCCCCTGGTTGGTCTTGCCATTTGGTCTAGCTCAAGTTGTTGGCTCAGGGCCACTGAGCCCAGCAGATTAAAAAATATGCAATTTCTTAACTTCCGCTACAAGTTCCACTAGCTGTATGCCTTCAAACTTTTAAAATATTCTACCTATGTGTTTCAGAGTTTTGGAGCTCTTCCCTGAACCCACTTCATCTGGTATTCTGTGGTGTTGCTGATGGGGAACCTCATTGTACCTCCACCCTATTCGCCATCAAGCCCCACCTCTCCACTAGTAATTATTTTTTTTAAAAGAAACTTTTATCTTTCTTCGAATATCTGTGCAAAGCTTGTTTGCAGATAACCAAATGCCTCTGTTTATGCTCTTGTGTTAGTTGTTTTGATACCCATCTTGCACAAGCTTTTAGAAACCGAAGTCTGTCATGAATTATTTCATAGGCAGACCCATGCTGATTTGCAATTGATTTGCCACATAATCCACACTCGTTTATTTGACATAATCATTTCATATGAGAGCTCAATGTTATCATCAACCATGGACATAGATGTAGGTTTTAATATAACTGGATTGCAGATCATTTTTAGCTCATTCTCATACAGAAGAAAGATGATGGTAACTGGAGGCACAGGAAGGAATGCAATAGTCACTGGGAACAGAGGGAAACATCAGACACTGTTGCTACATGGAGTCAGTTACAGTCATTGTAATGACACAAAGTATATGGTTTGTTGAATATAAAACTGATGATCTGCTCTGTGAACCTTCACTTGATTAATAATAAAAAGTTAAAAAAAAAAAAAAAAAAAGAAGTGCGCTATGTTTGCCTGTAAGTAATTCTTGATAAAGTTGGGGGAAACCATGAACTCCCTACCTAGCTGCATGTCTTCCATTCTCATTTCAAGGGCCCAAGATGTTACTGATGGAAGACCTCAGAAATGAGAACTGGATTACGTGGTGGCAGAAGAGTTTGGATTTCCAGGGTTTATTTGAAATGGAGAGAGTGTGGAATAGATATGAGACGGACAGAAAAATGGAGACAAAGTGCAAGATTTTGAGACTCTTTCAGTAGAGTGTATTTGTTGCTGTTGTTGTTAAGTGCCATCGAGTAGATTCCAATCCATAGTCACCCTGTATAGGATTTCCACGGAGCAGTTGGTGAACTTGAATTGCCAACCTTGCAGTTCAAATGGCTTTGCATTAGTGCTGTGAAAACTGGAGAGGGAATGGGGCCACATGGACCAACTAGGTACAGTGCTAGAGAGCCCAAGAAATAGAGGTAACAGGCTGGAACCTTCCCAGGAACCAGTAGCAAAAAAGATGGAATTACTTTGAATGTACACCTGCCAAATAATTAGGGGCTCAAACGTACTTCATTATGAATCTCAAGTGGCAAGCAGGGTAATCCACAAACACATCTCTTGCATCATAGATTAGGATATTGATGTTAAAGGCTGGCCTGAGGTTAGGGGCAAAACTGGATATAAAGCCAGTTTTCTCTTAATTCAGATCATTGTACCTTACCAGCACTCTACAATAAAGAATTCCAGCCAATGAATGTTGTTGTTGTTTGGTGCTATGGAGTAGGTGCCATGGAGTGGTACTGACTCAGAGCAACCCTATGCACAACAGAACAAAACACTGCCTGGTACTGGGCTAACTTCAAAATCATTGTTATATTTGAGCTCATCGCTGCTGCCACTGTGCCAATCCATCTCATTGGGGGTCTTCCTCTTTGTCTCTGACGCTCCACTTAATCAAACATGATATCTTTCTGTAGTAGCTGGTCCCTCCTGATAATACATCCAACGTATAAGAGACCATCTTGGCTTTCAAGGAGCATTCTGGCTCTACTTCCAACATAGATCTGTTTGTTCTTTTGGCAGTCCATAGTTCTTTCAGTATTTTCCTCCAATACCATAACTAAATGCATCATTTCTTCTATGGTCTTCTGTATTCTTTGTCCAACTGTCATATGCATATGAGGTTATTGAAAATGCCATGGCTCCTCAAACAGACATCTTTGCTCATAAACACTTTAAAGAGGTCTTGTGCTGCAAATTTGTCTAATGCAATACATCATTTGATTTCTTGACTGTTGCGTCCGTAAGTGCTCATGAAGGATCCAAGCAAAATGAAGTTTTTGTAACTTAAATCTTTTCTCCATTTATATGGGTGTTATTTATTGGCCCAGTGGTGAGGATTTTTTTTTACATTGAGGTGCAACCCATATGGAAGGCTCTGGTCTTTGATCTTCGTCAGTATGTATTTTAAGTCCTCTTCAACTTGTAGCAAACAAGGTTGTGTCACCTGCATATTCCAAGTTGTTAATGAGTCTTTCTCCAATCCTGATGCCATGTTTTTCTTCATATAAGCCAGCTTTTTGGATGATTTACTTAGCATACAGATTGAGTAAGTATGGTAAAAGAATACAACTGTGGTGCAAACCTTTCCTAATTTTAAACCATTTGGTGTTCACTTGTTCTGTTTGAGCAACTGACTGCTTATATTTATTTATTAGCTGTTCTAGATTTCTTCCATTTCTAAACTTGTTAACTAGAGTTTTAAAAATTACTGTATAATGTATTTATTTAGAGAGTGGAGAATGTGCTAAGAGTATTAACATTTTAATTTATTTGGATATCATTATCATGCCATTATAGCATGAAATTCTATGACTTCTATTCTACCTGCTTTGTGGCATTGTAAGATAAATATTGGACTGCTAACCACAAGGTTGGCCGTTCAAATCCATCAGTCACTCCTTGAAAAGCCACTATAGAGACACTATGAGTCAGAACCAACTCGATGACTCTTAGCAATGTAACAACATATTTATTTGTAATAAACACATGTTATGTTTTGCTATATTGTTTTCTGAGAGTAATGCAGAAGAAAGTGGCAGGTGTTACAAACTGGTTTTTGATATATTGGGTTGTATAACTGTAGCCCTGGTGGCATAATGGTTAAGCACCTGGCTACTAATTCAAAATTTGGTGGTCCAAACCCACTCAGTGAATCCTCGGGAGGAAAGATCTATCTACTCTCATAAAGATCACAGCCTACTAAACTCATGCAGCAGTTCTGTTTTCTCATATGAGTTGAAATCAACTTGACAACCACAACCAAACGAGACACCTGTGGTAGGCTGAATAATGGTACCCGTAAAATGTTGTCAGTTGCCATTAAATTGGCTTCGACTCATGGTGACCTTATTTATAACAGAGAAACGTTGGCTGGCCCTGTATATGCTAGTGTGATAAGACTATGGAGAGAGGGAGAATATTCTGGATTTTCCAGGTAAAGGGAGATAGAGGGAGATTGGACACACAGAAGAGGAGGTATGACCATAGAGGCAGAGATTGGAATGACACAAGTCAAGAAAATGCTGGCAGCCCCCAGATGCTGAAAAACTCAATGAACAGATGCTCTCCTAGTGCTCCAGTAGGGAGTGTGGTCCTACTGACACCTATTTTCAACCCAATGAAACTGACCTCAAACTTATGGCCTCCTGAACTGTGAGAGAATAAATTTCTGCTGTTTATTTTGTCATAATCTCTTATAGCAGTCACAGGAAACCTATACACCACTGTAGAGATGTCCAGGCCCTCTAGTATCCATATTCTATGAGGAAAGCAATAGCAAGATACTCGATTTCCTTCCAGAGCCATGGATGGCACTCACTGCATAGGTAAAATTCTTATTGTGCAAAGGTGAAATTATTAAACATATGGGGCCTTTTTACATTGGGAAAGGAGGCTCTAATGGGAAGCCAGTCTTAACAGGATAGTTTCTTGCTTGGGGATCCTTGGCAGTCTGATATTGCCTCTCTTTTGTGTCAAACACACAATTGGTTTAAGGAAGAGATTAAATATTAGCAAGTTGTTTTTTTTTTAAAAAATCCTAATACTAGCATGTAAGATATTTTACAGGTTTCTTTTTGAACCGACCAAAATAGGTAAAAAACTAGTTATCTTTCCAAGATTTAGAATTATTTATCACATCTTGATTCGTTCCCGATTTCATCTCATCTCTTATTGTTTATTTTCATTCAAATAAACAAAATTAGGAAAACACATCAATACTTTGCATTATGTAGGAAAAATCATTCATAATTATGCTTATATAATTGATTATTCAACACTTTTAAATTTAGCTGAGAAAATAGCTACATACATCTTATTATGATAATTTAAACTTTCTTTATGAGCTATTGTTTGGTGTGCAATGCTTGGGAAAAATTTTTTTAACCCAGATGACTATGCCATACAACCTATTCTTTCTTTAAATTCCTAGTAATAAAATATCAAATTAAAACAAAGAACTTTGAGCAGTGCTGTTGTCCCTCCTTTAATTTGGAGGTGACTCAAATTTTGAATGAGAAAACAATAGTAATTTATTTATTTATTTTTTAATCAAGTGGCTACAGTAGAAGTAGACTTCCTGTCTCTTCATAAAGCTGAAATTCTCAATGAGCAGCATTTATCTTCAGAATAAGCCAGCCACTATGAAAACAAGCTTCTTCAGCTGGTGAGAAGTTGTGCGCCCTGATTAGCAAGCAAGCCATACTCGGCTTCAAGCATTTTAAAATTGAACTGAGGGCCCTGCTGAAGCACAGCTTCTATTGTTCAGTAATGAGTATTTTGCAGAGTCCTTTCAAAAGTAAACTGTATTGTTCCCTTGCTAGTTTCAGTACATCTGAGCTAGGTGATTATGACTTCTTAAAAAGCACTTTCAGGACTGCAAGAACATTATCTGTTTGAAAGATTTTTTTTCCCTGTGTCTGGTGATAAATTTAAAAACCTTGAACATTTCATGAACACCCTAGCAAGGGGTTTTAAATTATCTGAAAATTCTGCCTTTGATCCCAGGCGCAGTGGAGTCTAAAAGCCCATCAGAGCCTACAGGCTGGGCTCAATTCTGAGCTGCTGGTTGGGCAGGAAATTTTGCATAGTTAATACTTTAAAACTTTGGCATTCAGAAAGGAGTATTAAGTCCAGGAGCGGACTAGCATCGCTGATTAAGTAGAACACATTTTCATGACTCCAGGGTACTTGTTGTGTAGATATTGAGACAATCTAGTCCATCATATAAAATTTAAATCCATTAAACCATTTGGTGCTCATCTGTATTTTCTGGTGGTCAAACTCTAGGACTTGCAGAGCAGTGGGGGCCAGGGATGGATGCAATTAGAATTAATTTCCACCTATTATCTTCAATCCCTTATCTTAGTTACTTTTATCCTTTTATTATTAGCAAGTTGAAATAACCTGCTTAAGATTTTATTTATTGAAGTAATTGCCTTATAAACTATAAATATCTTAGTGTAACTGAAGTTTGGGATACAGAGGGCAGTTACAGGATAGGTCCTAGAATACTTTATCAGCTCATTGTGTTAGGATTTCCCACACACACAGACTCAGGTTTTTAATTTACTGAATTGACCCTAGTCCGATATTATTTTAGAATTGCTGTCAAATAGGTTCCAACTATAGCTACCCTAGCAAAACAGAATGAAACGTTGCCTGACTGTGCACCATCCTCACAGCTGTTATGCATGAGCCCATTGCTGCTGTCACTGTGCCAATGTATCTCATTGGAGGGTCTGCCTCTTTTTTTGATAATCCTCCACTTTATAAACATGCCCTAGTCCAGAGAGTAGTCCATCCTGATAAGATGTACAAAGTAAGAGGTGAAGTCTTTCTATTATGACTTCTAAGGAGCATTCTGTCTGTACTTCTTCCAACACATATTTATTTGTTCTTACAGTCCATGATTCAATATTCTTCTCCAATACCATAATTCAAATACATCAATTTTTGGACTGTCTTCTGTTGTCCAACTTTCATATGTATATGAGACCACTGGAAATACCATGACTTGGGTCAGGCAAACTACTATCTTTGCTTTTGAGCACCTTAAAGAAGTCTTGTGAAGTAGATGGCTTAATGCAATATGTCCATTTTATTTCTTACTGCTGCTTCCATGAGTCTTGATAGGGGATCAAAGAAAGTGAAGTCTTTGACAACTTCAGTCTTTTCTCCATTTTCATGATGTTACTTTTTGTACAGTTGTGAGGATCTTTGTTATTTATTTATTTATTTTTTTACATTAAGGTGCAATCCATACCAAAAGCTGTAGTCTTTGATCTTCATCAGTTAGTATTTTAACTGATTTTCACTTTCAGCTAGCAAGGTTGCATCATTTTCACATTGCAGGTTATTAATTAGTATTCCTCCAATCCTGATGCCATGTTCATCTTTATATAACCCAGATTCTTCCATTATTTTCTCAGCATACAGATTGAATAAGTATGGTGAAAGAATACAGCCCTGGTATGCACATTTCCTTATTTCAAACCATTTACTATCTCCTTGCTTTATTGGAACATCTGCTTCTTAATCTATATACAAATTCCTTATGAGCACAATTAAGTATTCTGGAATTCTCATTCTTCATAATGTTATCCATAACTTAATATCATCCACAAAGTTGAAAGCCTTTGCACAGTCAATAAAGCATAGGTAAACAACTTTCTCGTATTCTCTGCTTCCAGCTAGGATCCATTTGACATCAACAATGATGTCCTCTTCTGAATACAGCTTGAATTTATGGCAGTTCCCTGTCTATGCACTGTTGCAGCTGTTTTTAAATTATCTTCAGAAAAATTTTACTTGCTTAAGATAATTTTAAAAATGAGTTGTTATTGTTGTTAAGTGCTATAGAGTCGATTCTAACTCATAGTGACCCTGTATAGGGTTTCTGTGGAGTGGCTGGTGAATTGAACCACCTTACTGTTGTTGTTAAGTGCTACTGAGTGGGTTCCAACTTATAGAGATTCCATATAGGGTTTCCAAGGAGGATCTGGTGGGTTTGAACCACTGATCTTATGGTTAGCAGTCTAGTGCCTATCTTACCTCACCAGGACCCCCTGACAGCTTATGGAAGAGGTTTGGTTGTTTGCTGTTGAGTCACATCTCATCATAGCAACAAAGCTAAACTCCCCCCATAGGGTTTTCTAGGCTACAAATCTTTATGGGAGATCACCTGATCTTTTCTCCTACAGAGTCACTGGTGGGTGTGAACCACTGACCTTTCAGTGAGCAGTAAAATGCTTAACCACTGCCCTATCAGAGTGCCTTATGTAAGGGATTTATTGTTGTTGTTAAGTGCCGTTGATTCGATGCCGACCCATAGCGACCCTGTATAGGGTTTCCGAGGAGCAGCTGGTGAGCTTGAACTGCTGACCTTGCAGTTCAAATAGCTTTGCAGTCTGGCACATTAACCCACAGCACCACACCAGGACTCCTATGTAAGGGATTAGAGTGTTCTTAATTTGGCCCTTAAAACTCTACTCTTAAAAAATATAAGGTGCTTCCAAAATATCAATTCCAGAACAATTCACATTTTTAGCCCTGAGATTTTATTTGATAAAAAAAATACTGGTTTGAATATTAAATTTATTGGTGTCTTATATATGTACTTCCACAACCTCTTATGGAGAAGATCTCTCTCTCTTTTTTTTTAAAGTTTTTATTGTGAATTGAGTGATAGTTTACATGGGAGAACATCAGCTTTACATTCATCCTATAGTATTTCATTTCATTGCCCTGATTACAATCCCTCTATGCATCATCAGACAACAAAAGGGTACACCCTACAAGCCTGCCGTCAGCACACAGCTCTTCTCCCTCCCTGGATCTAGAGTTTCCAGCCTCTCCATCTCTCTATATTATCGTCTCTGCCTCCATCTCTGTCATCGTTGCTTCTCTGGATAGGGTCCAGAACTCTGGTCTTGTCCATTGATGGTCCTAGTGACTGAAAACCACTCCCCTCGTTTTGTTACAAAACTCTACCTTTACATTTGCAACCCTCACAGTCAGTTCTGACAGCAGTCATTCACTACTGAACCACAAGAGTCTTATCCCCATCTCTTTTCATCAACCTTGTCCAGACAGGGTGGAAACCACTTAGTGGAGATTCTACCTTCCCCCACCCCCTCTGGAACTAGGCTCGCTCTTGAAAGAAGATACCTCTTTTTTTCTTGTTGGAATGAGGTCCCTTCTTCTAACAAGGAAATTAGTCAAAGTTTTATAAATTACTTAGGTATTTTTCTGCTTTGAACAGATGGGACAACCAGCCATATAGTTTAATCTTTTTTGGGAGCATCTCTTCTCAGGCAATCTAATAGTATCTCACCTCACCCTCTCCTATGCCCCTCGTACTATGGTAGCTCACAGGCCTGAAGACTTTTACTTCCATTGAAATGGAAATAGTCAATTCTACCACAGATGGTTTGGCAGGTGAAGAGTATAAGTTTATATTCAATGACTTCAAATCTTCCTGACCCTGAGTCCCAATAGTAAACACATTTTTGTAAACATTGCACCAAGTTGGAGTCAGTTCTGACTCGTTATTAGGTATCATTGAGTCAGTTCCAACTCAGCAATCTTATGCCTAACAGAAAGGAACACTTCCTGGTCCTGCATCATGCTTAAAGTCTTTGTTAAGATTAAGCCTATTGCTACTGCTCTGTACCAATCCATGTTGTTGAAGGTCTTCCTCTTTTTGGCTAACTGCCCACTTTACCTAACATTATGCCTTCTCCAGGAACTGGTTCATTCTGATAATATGGCTGAAATATGAGAGATGAAGTCTGGCCTTCCTGGTTTCTGAGGAGTATTCAGGAACACAGATTTGTGTGTGTTTTTTACATTCCATGGTATTTTAAATATTTTTTTCCAACATCATATCTCAACTGCATCAATTCTTCTACAGTCTTTTTTATCCACTGTCCAACTTTAACATGCGTATGAAGCTATTGAAAATACCGTGGCTTGGGTCAGGCGCACCTTAATTTTTAAATTGATCTCTTTGCTCATGAACATTTTAAAGAGGTCTTGTGCGGCAGATTTGCCTGATGCAATACATTATTTGATTTCTTAACTGCTGCTTCCTTGAATCCACTGTGGATTCAAGCAAAACGAAATCTTTGACAACTTCAAACTTTTCTCCATTTATCATGATGTTATTTACTGGTTCAGTGGTGAGGATTTTTGTTTTCTGTATATTGAGGTGCTACCCATACCGAAGGGTTTTGTCTTTGATCTTCATCAGTTAAGTATTTTAAGTCCTCTGCACTTTCAGCAAGCAAGGTTGTATCATCTGCATATCACAGTTTGTTAATTAGTCTTCCGTCAATTCAGATGCCACATTCTTCTTTATATATTCCAGTTTCTAGAATTATTGACTCAGCATGTAGATTGAACAAGTATGGTGAAAGAATGTAACCCTGGTGCACAACTTTCCTAATTTTAAATCATTTAGTGATCCCTTGTTCTGTTTGAACAACTGCCTCTTGGTCTATGTGCAGGTTCCTCATGAGTACAATTAAGTGTTCCAGAATACTCATTGTCCTCAATGTTATCCATAGCTTGTCATGCATGATCCACACAGTCGAAAGCCTTTTCATAGTCAATAAAGCACAGATAGGTAAACATCTTTCTGGTATTCTCTGCTTTTAGCCAAGATCTATATGACGTCAGCAATGATATCCCTTGTTCTATATCTCATCTGAATCTGGCTTGAATTTTTTGCAGTTGCCTGTTAATGTACTGTTGCAACCGTTGTTGAATTATCTTGAGGAAAATTTTACTTGTGTATGATATTATCTGATGATTTCTGCTTTCTGTTGGGTGACCTCTCTTTGGAATGGGCACAGATATGGATCTCTTCCAATCAGTTGGCCAGGTAGCTGTCTTCCAGATTTATTGAAATACACAAGTGAGTGTGTCTCCAGTTCTGCATCTGTTTGTGGAAAGATTTCAGTTTGTCTTCCATCAGTTCCTGGAGCCTTATTCTTTGCCAGTACCTTCAGTGCAGTTTGTAATTCTTCCTTCAGTACCATTGACTCTTGATCATATGCTACCTCTTGA
Organism: Chrysochloris asiatica; assembly: GCF_000296735.1. Lineage (NCBI taxonomy): Eukaryota > Metazoa > Chordata > Mammalia > Afrosoricida > Chrysochloridae > Chrysochloris > Chrysochloris asiatica. The sequence goes on along the minus strand of NW_006408524.1, from coordinate 36,277,752 downwards.
AATGGTTGAACAATGGCCATTTATTTTTGGTACTGTAACTCTTGTGTATTCCTTCCATCTTCTTTGGGTGCTTTTGAAGTTTTACACAAGAATTGTTCAGTATTTCAAGTCAAGACTTGAATTTTTCTTAGTTCTTTCATCTTGAGAAATATTGAGCGTCTTCTTCCCTTTATAGTTTTCTAATTCCAAACTTTTGCACATTCCATTATAATATTTAACTTTGTTTTCTTGAGCTGCCCTTTGAAAGTTTTGTTCAGCTCTCTTACATCCTCATTTCTTCCATTTACTTTAGTATCTGTACATTGGATAGCGCGCGTCAGAGTCTTTTCTAATACTCAGTTTGTTACTTTCCTTTTTTCTTGTCTTAATCAGCTTTTGCTGTATTCCTGTGTGATGTTCTTGCTGTCATTCCACAACTCTTCTGGTCTTTGATTATTAGTGTCTAATGAATTGTTAAATCTGTTCTTGAGATGATCTCCAAATTCAGGTTGGATATGTTCAAGGTCACATTTTGGCTTTTGTGGACTTGCTTTAATTTACTTCAGCTTCAGCCTGAACTTGCATATGAACAACTGGTGGTCTGTTCCACAGTCTGGACCTAGCCTTGTTTTGGCTGATGATATTGAGCTTTTCCACTGTATCTTAACACAGAATATAGTCAATTCGATTTCTGTGTATTTCATCTGATGAAGTCCATGTGTACAGTCATCTTTTATGTTGTTTTAAAAAGGTATTTGCAATGAAGAAGTCACTGGTCTTACAAAATTCTATCATGTATCATGTTTGTCACCAAAGCCATATTTTTCAACTGATCCTTCCTCTTTGCTTCCAGCCTTTGCACTCCAATTGCCAGTAATTATCAACACATCTTGATTGTATGTTTGATCAATTTCAGACTGGCTTTAGTGGTTGTTGCATAAATTTGAATAATAGTGGTATTAGCTGGTCTTCCTTGTAGGTGTATGGATATTATCCTATCACAGACAGCATTGTACTTCATGACTGATCTTGGTATATTCTTTTTGATGATGAAAGCAATGCCTCATCCTTCGTTTTTGTGGTTATCTTCCATTTTTGCATAACATTAGTTTTCCCATAATAACCTGGTTTTTGGAACCTAGTGAAAGAATGCCTCATCAATTTGTCATTCCTGGCATAGTAAACCAGTCAGATTCAAAATGGCCAATACTATGAGCCAGAACCAACTTGATGGCACTTAACAATAGCAGTGGATAGGCTAGTTTTCTCTCTTTTTAAACTGGTATATCCCATACAATTAGGTCTGTTGTCTAATTAACAAAACATCTCTGCATTGATATATTTGAATTTTGAGGCAAATACTACTAAGAATTATTTCCATAATTTAGAAAAAAATAAAAAGAGACATGCCACAAGAATTAAGGAGACAAAGCTCTACTTGCTGTTAGCCCTTACAACACAACTGCCTACTTGAGACATTGTTAAGAAACTCTTTGTATATGTTACTAGTGGTCAGTCTCCTTAATATGAGATGTTATGTTTATTAACATAGTAAAGGCAAATCCTATTTAAATTACTCAGCCAAGATGCTAAATATGTAAGTAAGATGAATTGCTGCTGCTATAATGAAGTGAAGATTAGAAGAAACTAAATGTATTTAAAGGAACTGAATGTCCCTTTTATTTTCCTCATTAATTTGGTGCAGGGTATGGTTGTGCATGTCTCATCCTTATAGGAGCATTACACAAAAAATTCTATGGCATGAGGCAGATGATCTCATTAAAAGAAGAAAAAGCCCAAGATGACATTGTTCATGTAGGCGTCTTCTATTAATGGCTAGATTTTTGTAAAGAAATCTGCAAACTCCAAATCTATCTATACATCACACTTTATTTTGATTTTGATTATATTCAGAATTTTCTAGTGGGGAATAAATAAAGTAATAAAACCAATTTTATTGAAAAAATTTGAAATTAAATGTTTTCTGATTATGAATTGTACACATCTATTTTAGAAATTTGGAAATTATATTAAAAAGTAGGATAAAGGAGATAAGATCAATTAAATATGGGCATTACGAAGGAACCGTTTGCATTGTGATTAGAGTTTTAATGTATGTTCACCCTTGACTTGGGGTGTATCTGAGTTACACCAAACCATACACATAGGACCATCTCTCTCTCACGTCTTTATTTTTCTTTTTTGGTGTGGGGTTCAGTATATGTTAGTATGCTATATACTCCTAATAAGCACTACACCTACTTTTCACTTATCAACTATTTCATTATCTAACATTTTGCATCTATGACAATAGAAAAAATATCTGTTATGAACCTTTTTTCCCATTAACAATACACATCTGGCAACAATGGGTACTTAGGTATAAAGCAAGAGTAACACTGTGATAATTGAAGTTATGTGTCACCTTGATGGGGTTGTGATTCTCAGTGGTTTGGCACTTACATATGACCTAATTTGACAGTTATATTATGATGTAGTCATCCTTCGTTTTTGTGGTTATCTTCCATTTTTGCATAACATTAATTTTCCCATAATAACCTGGTTTTTGGAACCTAGTGAAAGAATGGTTGCTGCATTAGATAATATGCTGATGTATTGTTGTCACTTCATTACTTGAAGATTTTCAAAGATAATGAGAACACAAGGCAATAATGGAAGCATTTTCTTTGCTAACTCTTCTGAAATTTGTCCTTGGACACAAATGCTGTCCTTTTGATTGCAAATGGTTGATTATTCTAAGGTGTGCATACCTCACTAGTGTTATCGTCCCTCCTATAAAACAATCTTGAGCCACAGGATGAGTTCAGTTCCAGACCTAAAAGGTGACTAAGGGCTGTAATCTAGGAGTTCCATCAGTCTCTGTCTGACCAGTTGTTGTTGTTGTTAAGTGCCGTTGAGTCGATTCTGACCAATAGTGACCCTATATAGGGTTTCCAAGGAACAGCTGGTGAGCTTGAATTGCTGACCTTGCAGTTCAAACAGCTTTGCAGTCTGGTGCATTAAACCACAGCGCTATACCAGGACTCCATCTGACCAGTAAGCCTATCTGTTTTAATGATTTTGAGTTTTTTACCCATTTTTCTCCTAGTCTGCCCAGAGCAGATGGTAGTGGTAGCTGGGCATCATGTAGTTCTTCTGAGCTCAGGGTCATGGAGACTGGTGTTAGAGTGGTTCATTAGTCCATTGGACTAATTGTTTTCATGCATCTTTGCTTTTCATTACTCTTATTTCCTCTGGACAGGGAGGGACCAATCATTGCACCTTAGATGGTTGCCCATGACCTTTTAAGACTCCATTCACTACTCATCAAGGTAGGATGTAGAAGATTATCTTTGTGGACTATATTATGCCAACTGACCATGGTGTCCCCTGAGACTACAATCCTGAGCCCCCAGGCTTAGGACTCATTCTCTCAAGGTATTTGGTTATACCTAAGTTTTCATAACTTTGTCCCTTATATGCTATATCATACTTATGGCTATATTTGCAGCAAAGGTAAATGCCCATGTAAAAATATCCTCTGTCAAATATGTGTATATTTGTGGGTATACTCTTCCCAGTTTCTCTCTCACACTCGTTCAGCCTGAGTGTCCGTCCATGCATCTACCCATGTTATTGTTGTTGAGTGCCACTGTGTCACTTCTGACTCACAGCAACCCTATGTAGGGTTTCTGAGAAGTGGCTGCCGGGTTTGAACTGCATATCTTGTGGTCAGTAGCCCAGTGCTTATCCTACAGCACCACACCAGGGCTCCCACACCCATTCAGCATGAGTGTTCCTCCATGCATCTACCTGTGGTGCTGATTGATGGTGGTGATGTGCGGAAGAGTCGGTTCCATCTCAGAGCGACCTTGTGTAGGGGTTCTGGGGCTGTATATCTCTACGGAAGCAGAAGGCCTCATCTTTCTCCCACAGAGTGGCTGGCAGATTTGAACTGCTTACCTTTTGATTAGCAGCTGAACTTGAAACTCACTATGCTACCAGAGCTCTTTGCATCTACCTGTAGCTCACCATTATTGCCAGTATCTTTCTCTGTTCCGTCTTTTTTCCAACCACCCTCCTATTGTATATTATCTTCCCCTTCACCCACATTAACATATGTCCATTCTCTATCTAGTAAATTATCCCCACCTCCTTCCCTTTTTGAAGTCCCTTTGTAGGGCTAGGTATCTGGAAAGGAGGTGATCTTAATCATACAAGAGAGATACCTCAGACAAGGTGAATGGAACAAAAGATAACATATCTTTGAAGAAGAGATACATAGTCAATATGTAAGAATATTAATTCACCAACAAAAAGGGTAGTTTGCCCTGATTGGTTGGAGAAAAAGGACCCAGGAAAAACACAGGTTTTAGAAAAAAAAGAGACTTGTTAAAGCAAGACTCTTATCATTGATGTTGAAATAGTGAATGCAGTAATGCTTTGCATAAATGCAAGGTAGGAAAGGAGTAAGCTTTGATTAAAGATAATTTGGAGTCCTGGTGTGGCACTGTAGGATATGCACTCAACCATAAGGTCAGTTTGAACCACAAGGTTGGCGGTTCAAATTCACCAGCCACTCCTCTAAAACCCTATACCAGGTTGCAATGAGTTGGAACCAACTGGATGGCAGTTAACACAAAAACAACAACAATAAGATAATATAGAGCTGAGATATTTCTTAATTTACTATTTCTTAGGTAATAGTCCTTGTTCTAGAAATGAACAAGAAACTAGAAATGTTTGAACATTATTATGTGAATTGAAATAATCTGGAATAATATGTTTATCTTTAATTTTATGAATAATAGTATGATAAATCTTTATTTTTAACATCCAGAGTTGGAGATTGAGACGTGAATTTGTTTGGATTCAGGGTTGGCTTAGTCAGGAGAAAACAAAAGAGTGTGGTGTTCTTCAGAGTTGTTATTACTGCCTTTTATGTTGTGGTTGGCGTTTTGGCAGGCTCAGGTATTAAATTGTGTGCCAGCCAGAACGAAATATAATTAACTTAGTTTTCTTAGGCTTTAAAGAAAGAGACCTTGGCTTTCTAGGTGAGTTAGCAAGCTTTATTTGAATAACAATGGGCCGCAGTACAAAGCGTTGGCTTCTATCTTTGTCATGTATTTGAGTTGCACATTATTCTTAGGTGGTTCTTGTGTTTATTTTTTACTTCTTAAAAACAAAAATGAAGTCAGTGCTTTACGTTGTGAGCGTGTCCTAGAAAAGATGTAAAGTGTTCCAATTGAAGAGAAAAACAGTCAAAGTGGAAAAACCCCTTATTTTTCACATTTTTCTGAAGAAGTAGAACAGTCATTTCCTAATCTTCTCATAATGCCCTGGGGTCATAAGCAGACATTTAAAAAACAGACATAAAACCATCACTTAAAGAACAAGATAGAAATTGTAACACATTTGATGGATGAGTAAGTAACAAGGAAAACATATTCAACCATGAGGAAGAAACGTATATTTTTCTATTAATATCTAAGTAGAGTCCTAGTCTGGCGCGGTTAAGCACTAGACTGCTAACCGCAGAGTCCCTAGTTCAAACCCCCTAGCCACTGCTAAGAAACCCTACACAGGGCTGCTATGAACTGGAACCGACTCTGTGATACAACAGGGTTATTATTCTTCACCAATGAAGACTTGACAATGGTATGTGGACTGTTAATGTGTCTACCTAACAGTTTATGTATATTGCTAAATCAACAGTGTGCCTATTGATGATTGTATATTTATTATGGTCCTTAAGTTGTTGTTGTTGAGTGCTGTCCAGTCAGTTTCGACTCATAGCGACCCTGTGTAAGATTTCTGAGCAGCAACTAGTGGGTTTGAACTGACAACCCACTTATAGATAGACCTTCCCACACGTAGGTATTTCTATTTGAGTATGTGCTGAAGAAATCTTCCCAATGTGAATTACCTTTTGACTTTTCAGACCTGAGATGAAAACAAAAATGAAAGTGTGCTTGCTTAAGTGTACATTTGGAAAGTTACGAAAGTTGGAGAAATATTGATATGTGCTCTTTGGTACTTGTGTCTTTTATTTGGAAAGTTAATGGGGATACTTCCTTTGATGAGGTCATTTTTTGTGAACTTGGGAAGAATCGGTTTTCCTGTTTGCCCGTGAACAAATGGAAAATAGGCCATTTGAGCATATGATGTATATCTTATTACTATGAAATATTTCAATATACAAAAATTACAATAAATTTAACAAATACTTATGTATCCACCACTCAGCTTAGTCAAATTCATACATTTTGTCATATTAACTCAAGTCTTTTTGTTTTTATTTTAAGAAATGAAGCATTTTAGATATACTTGTTATACTCTGTTTATAATTCACTTACTATCCTGAATATGAAGGAGCTCTGGTAGCATAGTGGTTACGAATTGAGCTGCGAACCTTAAGGTCAGTGGTTCGAAACTACCTGCTGCTCCGCAGGAGAAAGATGAGGCTTTCTACTCCCGTAAAGATTTACACCCTCGGAAACCCTATACAGGGTC
>NW_006408524.1:36245512-36271160 GCF_000296735.1 Chrysochloris asiatica | reverse complement strand
GGTAGCGTAGTGGTTACGAATTGGGTTGCGAACCTTACAGTCATCGGTTCGAAACTACCAGCCGCTCCACGGGGGAAAGATGAGGCTTTCTACTCCCGTAAAGATTTACACCCTCGGAAACCCTATACAGGGTCGCTATGGGTCGGAACCGACTCGACGGCACGTAACAACAACAACAAATCCTGAATATATATATATATATTGTGTATTGTTCCAACCATGCCTTCTTTAACCATGTATGGTTGGGAACAATACACAATATATATTATGTATATTATATATATATTATGTATAAAATCATACATAATAATCCATAGTATGTATGATTCTGTATGTTTTTCAGCTTTCCATAAATGGTTTATATAGTGTACAAAGTTTTTATATTGCTGCTCAATTGCTCTTGTTGGCTGTCAGCGAGTCATTCTCTGACTCATGATAGTCCTTTGTACAGTGGAATGAGATACTGCCTTGTACTGTGTGTCAGCTCTATAATCTGTTGTGGATCAGACTCCTGTAATCCACAGGGTTTCCATGAACTAATTTTCAGAAGTAAGTTGCCAGTCCTTTCTTCACAGCTCAGCTTAGTGTAGAAGGTTAACTGAAACCTGTTCAGCATCATAGCAACACCCACTCTGCATATGAATGGAACCTGAGCCTTCTGCATGGACTGTGAGAATTTAACATTGAATCACTAGTGCCTCCATTATTTCATTCAGTTATTTTTTGAGATTTATTCATGTTGATATATATAGCTTCAGGTCTTTTGCCTCAACTACTATGTTGTTATTAAATGCCATAGAGTCAGTTCTGACACATAGCGACCCTGCATAGGGTTTCCAAGGAGCAGCTTGTGAGCTCGAACAGCCAGCCTTATGGTTCAAACTGACTTTGCAGTCCAGGGCGTTAACCCACAGTGCCACACCAGGACTCCGTGTACTTGACTAGATAGCCTTGTTGTTGTTGTGAAGTGCCAACGAGTCGGTTCTGACCCATAGCGACCCTGTATAGGGTTTCTGAGGAGCAGTTGGTGAGATTGAACCACCGATCTTACAGTTCAAGTGACTTTGCAGTCCAGCTCATTAACCTGCAGCGCCACACCAGGTGCATGCATTTAAACTTTCATTGAACGCATAGGAGAATTCTAGTCATTTCATATCCTTGTCAACATTATACTTTATAAGACTAAAATATTATCCAATCTGATGGGTGTGATTTATAGTGTTTCATTGTTATTTAAATGAGCATTTAAATGATGATGAGATGATATTTTTATACAGTTTATTAACAAGTTTTCTTTTGTGTTTATTGCCTGTTCCTTTTCTTTCTCTATTTCTAAATTATTCTTTTTAATTCTGTTTTATTTTCTTATAGATTTATTAATATTTGCTAAATATCCCCATTGCCAGTACCTGGTTGGTCATTTGCGTTCAATGGGTTTTCTTTTTGTTTCGTTTTTTGCCATTTCTTGTATTACACAAATGTTTTAATTTCAAAGTTTTACAAATTGTTCCTTCTAAGAAACCATTTCCTACTTGAAGTGATGAAGATACCCCAATTTACATTTATTCTTTAAATTTTTGTTTAACCGAGTGAGTGAACTATGCATTTTAATAGTTTTCATTATATCTAGTTATGTCCTAAGGAGCTCTGGTAGCGTAGTGGTTACGAATCGGGCTGCGAACTGCAAGGTAAGCAGTTCGAAACTACCAGCTGCTCCGCGGGAGAAAGAAGAGGCTTTCTGCTCCCATAAAGATTTACAGCCTCGGAAACCCTGTACAGGGTCGCTATGGGTTGGAACCGACTCAACGGCACTTAACAACAACAACAATAGCAACAACAGTTATGTCCTGGTGTGGCGCTGTGAGTTAATGTGCTGGACTGCAAGGTCGCTTTAGCCACAAGGTCAGCAGTTCAAGTTAACCAGCCGTTCCTTTGAAACTCTATATAGGGTCACTATGAGTCGGTATCAACTTTATGGCACAACAACAACAAGGTATGTGTGTTTATATCAATTTTTGTGAGACATATAGCATATTTATTGGTTTGGCTCAGTTTTATATAAGGCTGAAACTGAGAACTGTCTATTTTAAAGATGGATAGCTTTATCAAATGTTACTTTTGAGAAATCCTTGAGAGTTGATTCTGGTCCAAAGTGGAGACTCAGAGAGGCAGGGAGTGTCCTTCTAGAACTGCTTCTAGTGACAGAGTGAATTGTTTACATATTGTATTAAGTTGCCTTCATTGGCTAAGGAGCCTACCTTGCCCCGAAGGGAGGAAGTTTTATAGTACTGGTAGAAGAAATAACTCTTGCACTGAATAAAATAATACATGCTGGTTTACATTCAAGGAAATAAAAAACATTATTTGCAGAAAAATTTCACAAGACACTTATAAATTGTTTTTTTCTTCTTTGCTGTCTATGGGGAAAAAGCATTATCAAGAAAAGCAGAGAGTAACTGAAACTCTTATTCTTACTTCAGTGATGAGAGTATGATTGTACGCATAACAACTGAGCATCAGTTTTGCTGGGAATCATCTACTTTTTTCCAGAGTGTGTTTTGTCAATTGGAAGTGTTCTCTTGTAAATGTGTCTCTTCTGTGGTGGTCCTGGAGGTCAGGTCCCAAAAGGAAAACTTACTTTACTTAGCAAATTACCGCTACTTTTCTGCCTTGCATGTCATCCAAATTGCAACCACTACCGCACACTGCTTATCTTCCAGCTCACTCAACTTGCTTTGTTTTCTAAATATCACTCAATTTTCAGACTCTCTAAGCACAGGGTTAAAATTAAGTGCTTTTCTTTTGCTCAAAATATGCTCAAGAAGTTTTCACTATTTTTTTCTTAAAGGCGTGTTGCAGAGGAACTTAAGAGTGAGTGACAGTTGACAGAAGATGTGGTTGCCCAGCAACTGATAATTTAAGTAACTCAGGGGCTGATATGTTTACCAACTTGATAAACAGCAAGGACTTTAATACAACCTTAAGGACTGCTACAGATGTTGTACTCATCTATTTATATGTCTATGTTTCAGTCGATGTTAGTCTGTGTGCTCATATACGAGAGGGCTAAAAAGCTTAAGGAAAAATAGAATAAAAATATCATGAAAATGCCCATAAACTTTTTGAAGTCCCTTTGTATGTGTGTATGTGTATACATTCGTACGCATACCTTTCTCCAGAAGAAATGGAATATGGAAACAAAGGCCATATATCTTCCCCTATGGGACATTTATAGAAACTTGCCTGTAATAATATAATTTTATTTGTCTCCATTGTCTTTCTACTGATACTCAATTTCAAAGGAAGCTTTCTCACTCAGAGGGAATAAGCATTTCATGGATCAAGTGCTGGCATTTTTTTGAATTCTGAGATTGTATTTATATACCTAGTAATTGATATGACCTTATTTTTATACCTTTGTAATTTAAACCTTCTATTTTTGGAAATGGAAAAGTGCTTGAACCTTATTCTTTACAGGAATATTGAGGTTTGATAGGATTGATACATCTGAATTGGCTTAATTGATTACAGTGTTTTGCCACTAAGATCATCAGGAGTCTTGAGCCTCTCATGAGCCTGCTATACTTCCTGGAGCAGGTGAATCTCCTTTGCTAACGGTAGTTTCTTTCATTGTCTGTGGACCCACCTATCAGCAGAGACTTGCATGTTGACTGTGGTGTTGCAGAGGTTTTAGTAGAGTTACTACACTAACAAAGAAGCTCTGGTAGTCTGGTGGTTACGAGTCAGGCTGCTAACCTCAAGGTCAGTAGTTTGAAACTACGAGCCATTCTGCAGTTCTTTACAGCCCTGGAAACTCTGAATAGGGTCGCTATGAGTCAGAACTGACTTCACGGCACATAATCACCATTACACTAGCACAGACTAAAAGGACTTACAGTCTGCTTCAAAGCCAGTGAAAACTATAGATCAGATGGTCCATTCGTGACAATAGCATAGGACCCAGCAACTTCTTCCTTCCCTGTGTATGGGATCCCTCTGAGTCTGGCACCAACTTCATGGCAACAACAGCATACTTGAAACCCAATCTGTCCATGGGAGCTTAGAAACATTTGTGGAAAAATTCCATTATCTTTTTATTCTATCATGCGATTTCCCACAACGTTTGAATCACCAAGTTCATATTTTCCAATTTCCATATTCCAATCACTAGTTATCAATATATTTTGAGTGCATGTACAATCAGTTTCAGACTGAAGGAGCTGGTAGAACTTTTCATATTTGACATTAGTACTTGGTACAGAAATTTGAATAATAATAGTACTAACAGGTCTTCCTTATAGGCATATGGATAGTATCTTATTACTAACAGTACTTTACTTCGGGATAGAAGTGGGTTCTTTCTGATGATGACTGCGATGTTAATACTCTTCAGTTTTTCGTCCCCGGTATAGTAGATGGTTGTTGTTCGTAAGTGGCATTGAGTAGGTAACTATCATAGCGACCTTGTAAAGAGTCCCGAGATGAGGTTGTAAATCTTTACAAGAGCAAAAAGACTTATCTTCTTCCCAATCATTAATCATTGTTATTGTTGTTGTTAAGTACCCTTGAGTCAGTTCCGACTCATAGGGACCCTGTATAGGGTTTCCAAGGAGCGGCTGGTGCATTTGAACAGTGGACCTTGTGGTTCAAACTGACCTTGTGGTCCAGTGCTTTATTCTGCAGTGCCACACCAGGACTCCATTAATCATAGTGGTGGTGGTGGTGGTGGTTATATGCCGTGCAGTAGGTTCCAACTCATAGGGACCCTGTATAGAGTTTCCAAGGCTGTAAATCTTTATGGGAGCAGAAAACCTCATCTTTCTCCCACAGAACAGCTGGTAGTTTAGAACTGCTGACTTGAGATTTACAGCCTGATTCGTAAACACTATAATAACTAGCTAGTATTTATTATTCCCTTAATTGGCAGTTGCTTGCCTGTACAAATTTCCTGTACCATTTGATTGTCTGGTTCAAAATGACCAATACCAGTCCATTTCAGCTCACAAATGCCTAGGATATTGATCTTTATGTGTTCCACTTCACTTTTGATGACCTTCAGTTTTCCTAGATTCATACTTTGTACCTACCCCATTCCTATTACTAATGGATGTTTGCAGCTGTTTCTTTTCATTAAAATCATGCAACATTAGCAAATGAAGGTCCCCAAAGCTTTACTCCATCCTATCATTAATGCGTACCCAGTCATATTTTGAGTGGCTCCTAACCTTCAGGCACTATGTTAGACACAGTTTTTTGATTATTCATATGGTTTTCAGTGGCCAGCTTGTTTTAGAAGTAGATCACCAGGCCCTCCTTCCTAGTCTGGATACCTTGCTGAAAACTCTCTGCCATGGGCAACCTGGTCAGTATTTGAAATACCAGGTGGTATAGCTTCAGCATCATAGCAACATGCATGGTTCAGAGTCATTATTGAAGGTTGGGATTTTAGAAAAAGGTCAACAAAGGAGTGACATATTCAGTTAGAAGAAATTCTGGAGAAGGCAAGTGGCAAAGTGGGTCAAAGATAAGGGTCTGAGGAGTAAAAGGGACCTGTAATAACATGACTCTTGGTTGTGGAAGGATCCCACGTATCTAATACTTTCACAGTGGCCCTGGTGGCTTAGTGTTCTTTCTGGTTTCCTTGTTATCATGCGAATGTTCTTCACTTACGGGGCATATTTGTCTATGCCAGCAGATGGGTCTTGGGTGATCTAAAATCAGATAGAGTAGGTAATAAAATGACCAGTGAAATCCTGCCCAATAGTGAGAGGGGTCACAAGCATCTTATTGACATTCCCAGTGTGATCAGTTGAAACTATGACCATTGATTCCAAGGTATTAGATCTCATGTGGGTCAGTGTAGAATTGTGCTCCATACTGTTTTTATGGCTAATGTTTTAGAACTGGATTGCCAGGTCTAGTTTCAAATGTCCTTCTGGGTGGATTCAAAACTCTAATCTTTCAATTTGCAGTAAGTTGACCCTCCATTTTACCAAGCATAATGTCTGGTAGCGTAGTGGTTACGAATCGGGCTGCTAACCTCAAGGTCGGCAGTTCTAAATACCAACAGTTCCATGGGAGAACAATGAGGCGTCTGCTCCTATAAAGATTTACAGCCTTGGAAACCTTGTGCAGGGTCACTATGAGTCGGAACCAACTCCACAGCACTCAACAACAACAACAGCAATGTTTTTCTTTAGGGACTGGTTCAAAGTATGAAGGATGAAGTCTGGCTGTACTTGCAACACAGATTTGTTTGTTCTTTTGGCAGTCCATGGGACTTTTAATATTCTCTTTTAAAACCGTAAGTCAAATGCATCAACTATTCTATGGTCTTTTTTATTCATTATCCAACTTTCACATGCATATGAGGCTATTGAAAATACCATGGCTTGGGTCAAGTGCACCTTAGTCCTCAAACTGATACCTTTTTTCTTCAACGCTTTAAAGCAGTCTTATGCAGAAGTTTGCCTAATGCAAAACATCATGAAAAATGGAGAAAAGACTGAAGTTGTCAAAGACTTTGTTTTGTTCAAATCAACCATCAGAACATTCATTGAAGCAACAGTCAAATCAAATGCCAGCAAGAATAATAGTACTAGGGAAATCTATTTCAGGTCTTGCTTCAGGTTTGTAAAAAATGATAGCTTTTCCTAAATTACTGTTCTTCACGGTCCTCATATTTTCCTTTCCACCAATGCCCAGGGGACTTTTGTTATATTAGTAACTCAGTAAAACATTGGAGTAAACATGATATATTCACAAATAAAGGGTAGCATAGACTATTTCCTTCAAGTATCCATTTGTCTTTTAATAGAAAAGGAAAGAAAATAAGCAAGCTTTCATAATTAGATCCCAGCTGTAACCCTAGTGGAATGAGAAAGATTAATAGCTGTGCTGTGGAACCCCATTCTATGGTAAGCGGTACCATGTGTTACTGCTTTTTCCTGGGATGGAACTAGGTCTGAAGTAAAACACAATGTCTTTAATAATAATGCTAGTAATAACTAACATTTGTTGAATACTTTCTTCTCACCAATTGCTTTATATTTATTTTCTCCAAGTTTCACAATGACCTAGTAAGTTGAATAATTTATGTTTAAGGTTACTGGTACTCAGAAAGGTTAATTTACTTCCAGAAAAGTCAGCTAGTGAGATATTTTACAGGGGCATTTTGCTGCATGTAGGGATTATCAGATCTTCAAGAGGTAAGTTGCATTAAAGAAATCACAGATATATATATATATTATATATATATATATATATATATACATACATACATACAATATTGGACCTTGAAAAAGAAAACTGTGTCAAACTAAATTGCAATGCTGGAAAAAGGTCTTTTGTGTTTGGCTAGTTAATCACAACCTGTGTCTTCTCTCCGGCAAGTGAGTAGACCTGGGGCCAAGTTCTTTTAAGTCTATTTGCTCAGGCGCTTTTCTGCAGGGAAGGTTAGAGTGAACCATTTACAAAGCTCTCCTACTGCACAGGTATCAGAGGTCGTCAGTTACAAGTTCCTTCACTTCTACTATTACTTCCTTTTCACTGTGCTATTTTGGACTTTTGTTCTGTGTGTATTTACAGATAGACAAAGCTGCTTCTTTATTTTTTTTTAAACAACCCTTTTGCTATAACTGTGAAAAGAATGAACCTTGTAAGTCCTGCAGTTTCTGGGCATCGTGATCCTAGTTTTAAACTCAAATGCATGCTAATGGTGACTGTCATTCCCTGTTTTGCAAGGAAGGAAGTTCCAGAGAGGAACCTTCAGAGATGATCCTGTAAAAATCAGTGCACTAAGAATTTTTGATGAAATGATTATTAAAAGTATATATAGATTGTGTTTGTGCTATGCCTGGATATTCTTGGGTAAGTCCCAAGTTTTATAAAATCAAGACTACTTTCACCCACTGCCGTAGATTCCATTCCAATTAATAGTGACTGTACAGGACAGAGTTGTTGTTAAGTGCCATCTAGTCGATTCCCACTCACGTAATCCTGTGTAGGGTTTCTGAGGGGCAGACAGTGAGCTTGAACTACAAACTTGCTGTTCAAACCTACCTTACGGTCCAGTGCATTAACCCACAGTGCCACACCAGAATATAGCTGCTCAGTAGGGTTTCTGAGGCTGTAAAGCTTTACGAAAGCAGACTGCTTCATCTTTTTCTGGCAGAGTGGCTGGTGGGTTTGAACTGCTGGCCTTTCTGTTAACAGCCATCACTCACCCACTGCGCAATTATTTGTTGTTGTTGTTAAGTGCTGTCGAGTTGGTTCTGACTCATGGAGACCATGTATCATGTATAGGGTTTCTGAGGCTGTAAATCTTTGCGATTGCAGAAAGTCCATTTTTCTTCCTTGGAGTGGCTGTTGGACTTGAACCGCCAACCTTGTGGATCACAATCCAGTGTTTCTCCTACAGAGCCACCGTGCTCCTTGCCCCACCACTTAGAGAAGGCCTATTTTTATTATTGCAGGTACTGTGGTTGACAGGGCTGTCTTATATGAAATGAAATATCTCACAGACCATTCCTGATTATGTTTTGTATTTTTAGATGTTACATTGAGTTGTATTTATAGTATAGACTACTGAATCCAATCTTAAATATGCATAATACATGCATAAGTAACCTCCCAAGCTGCGTTGCTTGCTCTGTATTACACCCTACAATGTGGCCTGTGTTTAAATTCTTCTTCAAACTGTCTTAGAATAGAGTTTATTATTTGCTTTTAAAATGTGCAAAAAGAGAGTGTATGAAAGATGTGTAGCCCTCTCAGTGACATGTTCTGCTCCATTTTTTGTTGTTGTTGTTGTTGTTAAGTGCTGTTGAGTTGATTCCGACCCATAGCGACCCTATACAGGATGTCCGAGGCTGTAAATCTTTATGGGAGCAGAAAGCCTCATCTTTCTCCCGCAGAGCAGCTGGTAGTTACGAACTGCCGACCTTAAGGTTCACAGCCTGATTCGTAACCACTATGCTACCAGAGCTCTGTTAGCTACACTCTAAGGGTGAATCAGCAAATTTCTGGCAGTGCAGGCATGGAGTGGAACCAATAGCTGTGCACAGATAACTCCTGGAAACTAGCATGAGCAGAAAGGAATTGGTATGCAGGTCTTTGTCTGTGTCCTCAATGATACAGAGGGGCCATCTTTTAGCATCAGATGTCTGTTGTGTTGTTGTTGTGTGCCATCAAATCTATTTGGGTTCATAGTGACTCCATGTAACCAAGTAGAACTGCCACATAGAGTTTTATTGGTTGTAAACTTTATGGAAACAAATCAACAGGTCTTTGTCTTGTGCAACTACTGGGTGAGTTTGAACCACCAACCTTTTGGTTAGCATCTGAGCACTTAACTGTTTGCACCACTAGAGCCTCTTGGTTGTGGTGTAACCAGTAAAAACCCAAACTCATTGTCATCAAGTTGATCATGAATCATAGTGATGTTATAGTACAGGCTGAACTGCTCCATAGGATGTCAGAGGCTGTAATCTTTACTGCGGAACCCTGGTGTACTGCTGCTATAGGGTAAACTCTGGACCACAGCGTTCATTTGAACTTCAAGGCTCGTGGTTCAAACTCACCAACAGAGCCTTGGAAACCCTATACAGGGTCGCTATGAGTAGGAATAGACTTGACAGCACTTAACAACAACAACAATCTTTATTGAAGTAGACTGCCGCATCTCTTTTCCATGGAGTGGCTGGTTCAAACTGCTGACTTTTTGGCTAGCAGCTTAACCACGGCACCACCAGAGTTCCTATTAAAACCCAAAAAACCTAACTTACTGCCATCCAGTCAATTTTGACATATATTGTTGTTGTTAAGTGCCATGGAGTCAGTTCTGACTCATTAACTATCTTATACAGCGTTTCCGAGGCTATGTATCTTTGCGGGAGCTGAAAGCCTCATCTTTCACCTGTGGAATGGCTGGTGGGCTCAAACTGCCAACTTTGTGGTTCACAGTCTAGTGCTTATTGTATCTTTCCTGGTACAAGGTTTCATTTTAAGTAAAGAATAACTAAGCAAGCACTGACTGCTTCTAAAATGAGAAAACTGGGTATTAAGTAGTACATCAAATATTTATTTTTTTTTAGTTCCTTTATTATCCTACTCATCGTGACCCTGTAAAACAGAGTAGAACCGCTCCATTGGGTTTCCAAGACCATACTTTTTTTTTTTTTGGAATCCAACTGCCCCATCTTTTTGTTAGCAGCTCAAGGCGTAACCCATTGCACCACCAGGGGTACTTATTTCTCTATTATGAGATGTTAAACCACTGACTGCATCATGGTGTGACTAACGCATGTGTACCTGTCAGTCCTTCAGTCTCCCAAATCCTCAGCGTCCCTAGCATCCTATTCCCTAAGATCATGTAGATACTGTCATGAACATTAATTATTAGCACAATGCTGCTTCTACGACTGAAGCTGAAGTGAAACAAGGTTTTTTAAACCTCTGCTATCTATTTTCCTGTGTCTTGATGAAGGAGGGTTTGCTTGTTTTGATGCAAATGTGAGTTTAGGGAGCTCTTCTAATAAAGAAATGCTTTCTTGTGGGGGAGGGGGAGGAATCGGAAGCTATTAAGAGGGCCAGAAGCTCAACTTTTCCAAAGTTCTGGGAAATCAGTTCAATTTAAAGAGCTTAGGAACTGACGCTACCTTGGACAACATAGTTCATGGGTGAATTTGGTTTGGAATGCCTTCTCTCAACCCATGAAGATCTGTTCTTCTTAGATGGTAGCACTGACTCTGAAATATTTTTCTTTCTTCCTCTAATCCATATCAAGTATTATGGTTTAGTTTTTCAGACTCCAATAGCAACAAATGAGAGAAATGGCTCTGCCCTGAAGTCAGGAAACCACAAATTTACTGCTCAAGTCTTTCCCTTTATTTACGCATTCATTAAGAACTTAATGAGCACCTACTATGTGTCAGGCATTGTGTTTGGTGCAGCAGTTACAGAAATGAATATGACACTATCGCTGAACTAAGGAACTAAATGTCATGGTGGATCAAAGCACAAATACATGGTTATTGCCTAACATAACAGATGTTATTCAAGGTATGGTACAAGATATAGTGGGAACGTAGATGAGGAAGGTGACCTGCTGCTTTGTGGTGGTGTGGGCATTAAGAATTTTCATTCGATGTGGAGTTAAAGAATTAGATTTGTCAGATAGGGAAGGGGAAATGGTATCCTTCACAGAGAGAGGTACAAAAGCAAGGACATGTGAATGTGAATGATACTAAATAATCAGGACTATTATTCAGTTAGGAAGCTTAGTGTAATGCTGTAGGATAAGCACTAGACTGCTAACAACAAGGTCAGTGGTTCAAACCTACCAGTCATTCCTTGGAAACCCTATACAGGGTCGCTATGAGTAGGAACTGACTTGATGGCAGTCGAGAAGGACAACATGCTTGGTAAAGTGCAATAACAAAAAAAAAGAGGAAGACCCCCCCCCCCCCAAAGAGATGGATGGATTGACACAGTGGCAGCAAAATGGGTTTAGACTTAGCAACAACTGTAAGGATGGCACAGGACTGGCCAGTGTTTCATTCTATTGTACTTGAGGTCTCTGTGAATTGGAATCAACTCGATAGCACCTAATAACAACAACAACTATTCAGTTGGTGTTATTTAGTACAGCCACACTGGTGCTCATACAAGAAGTGCTCATTGTGATTAGTTGTTGCCTGTATCTCAAGAGTTGTTAATACATGTGATACCACCTTAGGAATAATAACAGAGTTCCTGGAACATAAGAAATATTTATGAGGAAAATAAGAAAAGATGAAGTGGGTGGAAACTGATTAAGAAGGAACTTGACTGTCACGTAAGGAATTTCGAAGTTATCAAACTTTATTGACTCCTTCCTTCGTTCCCTACAGTCAGGGATACCAGACAGAAGGCTATACCAAGAACCCAGTGGAAAAAAACAGCAAGTATTTGAGCCAAAGCATTATTAATAGAAATGAAAAGGAGGCCCAAGATGAGAAAGAGTTTTGAGAAGTCAGCGTCCTGGTTTTGGTGACTGTCCACAGGAAATGCAAGGAACATAGAACATGAGATCAAATCTGAACTTTCCATAATGAATATGGAGTGTCTTCCATTTAATCAAACTGCTTTTTTAATTGAACTGAATGTTGGGGTCAATTTTTAAATGCTTTCCTCTATTGGTAAAATTATGGCAGACTTTCAGCTCTGTGACATGGCTGTGGATTTGATGAATTTCCTTGTGCTTAATGTATCTATGCAATTGGAATCATCTTATAATGTACAGTAAACATTATAAATGAAATCAGTTCACGAAGTGGCTTCTTTAGAGGAATCAGGGGCTGATGGCCCCACCTGAGACGAGAAGGACCTGTAGATGAATGTGAATGGATTTTTAAACCAACCTTTGCGTTATAATTTGTCTTGAGTCTGGAAAAAATATATTGAAGACATATGTTTTTGCTAGCTATCTAGACAAGGTTTTTGCTAGCTATCTAGAAATAAAGAAACAAATAAAAACTGCCATCAAGTCAAAGACTCTGCTATCTTAGTAGCACAATATCCAAAATAATACCAATTGACCAAAAGAAAGAAAGAAAACTGTAATAAGCTCAGAATATGGTTAAAAAGAAAGAGAAAGATAGTGGCATTCAAGGAGCATGAAGTCTAAGTCAAATTTGAGAACATATACTGTGAGACATCTTGTAGCTATTTCTTCCAACTTTTGATTAATATCATCATCCTTTATGATGAGGAACCCAGTCTAGTCAATGCCTGAATAGATTCTTTAGTAAATGAGTCATTATGGAAACTGTGATTAGTAGGTAGGAAGAGACTTAATAGTCAAGCAACTCTGATAGAATGACCTGCGAACCATATGGTACATGAAAAGAGCATTGGTCTCAGAATAAGAAGACTAGGCCTGCCAATTCACAGTCACATGTCTGTGAACAAATCCCTTAAACTCTCTAAGCCTCACATTCCTGTGTGTGCTATGGGAATAATAACAGCTTACTTAGTAGAGTATCACTGTGGGTTATGCGTTGGGCTGCTAACTGCAAGATTAGTGTTTCAAACCCACCAACCGTTCCTCTGGAGAAAGATGAGACTATCTTCTGGAAAGATTGACAGTCTTGGAATTGTGAGTTTGAATTGACTTGATGGCAGTTTTATTTGTTTATTTATTTCGTACTGTTCAGTCAGAGGGCTGTTCTGAACATCAAAGGAGATAATCCTTGTGGGCAAATGTTGTTCCACCTTTAAAGCTCAGGTAATTAGCAGTATTGTTACTGCTGAACAGGTCTGGTAGATTAAATAGTTAAAAACCTGTACAGTCACCAGCTCAAAAGATGTTAATGATAGTAGTAACCATGCTAGGAGAGTAAATGGCTCTAGGATAAGGCAATGTGTTTGTGCCTGCTCTTTTCCTTGTTTAGGTATAAGCTAGAAATTGCAGGATACCACCCTCTTGGACTGTTGCTTTGTGCATGATTCCTGGATTTTATAACTGTAATTTATTTGCTGATAGCTGAACAACTTGTAGTCAGAGATGGGCTTTTTGAAGCAAAGATTCTTTGTTCCTTATTGTGCATCCAAATAGTTAAGGCATATCATCAAGGGACAAAATAACTATCCTAGATCTCAGTAGCTAAATGATTTTCAGCAGCAGTTTTGTTTTTTGCTGTGCTTGTGTTTATTTCCTGAATGTGCACTATATATTCTTAAAAGCATGGGCAAACTAATGTGTAAATAATTTCTAATTAATTGAAAGCAGATATATTTCTATCACATGCTTTGAAATTCCACACTTACAAAACAAGCTGCCTTATTTTAATTTTCATTTTTATTTATCTACCCACTTGAAGACCAGTTTCCTATTATTTCTAGTTCATGCTTATTGAAAGGATGGGTAATATTCTAGGGGGGGGGTTTACTTATTTATTATAAATAATCTGCTTCCCTGCAGCCCATGTGGATAAAGAAGTGTGGGAGGATTTGAGAATAAATTGTCCGTTCCCATTGACAGATGTTCTCCACTACCCCCTTTTTTTCTCAGGCAGCTAAAAATGGTTTTAATTTGTTTTAAATTCTTTATTAACTTTCCCTATAAAAGGTGTGAATACGACTGTCGATAATCTGTTGATTCTGTTGTTGATAGCCTATGAGGTACAGAAGCACGATGCTCATGGATTAGAAATGGAAGAGGATCAATACCCTTGGAACATTTTAGAAGCACTCTTGAAGTAGAAATATGTCAATTGTTCAGAAGTAATTATAGTGAAAATTTAAATTTTATGTGGTTGATTGGAAATGGGTATTCTGTTCTTTAGTGTAATACATAGAAACTAGTATGTTTCAGGAGTCCTGGTGTGGCACTGTGAGTTAATGCACTCTACTGCAAAGCTGTTTGAACTGCAAGGTTGGTGGTTCAAGCTCACCAGCTCCTCCTTGGAAACCCTATACAGTGTTGCTATGGGTTGGACTGACTTGGCAGCACTTAACAACAACAAGAAGTATGTCTCAACATAGAAATGCCTATTAATTTTATTTATACAAGTGTTTAGATAGCAAAGGTTTTCAAAGAATATGTCATGATTGTTGTTGTTAGGTGCCATCGAATTGGTACCAACTCATGCACAGCAGACCTTATGCACAGCAGAATGAAACACTGCCTGATCCTGGGCCAACCTCACTACTGTTGCCACGTTTGAGTTCATTGATGCTGCCACTTGGCCAATCCATGTCATTGGGGGTCTTCCTTTTTTTCTCTGATCCTCCATCTTACCAAACATGATATCTTTCTCCAGTGACTGGTCCCTTCTGATAATATGTCCGAAGTATGAGAGATGAAGTTTGGCCATCTTGGCCTCCAAGGAGCACGCTGGCTGCACTTCTTCTAAAACAGATCTATTGGTTCTTTTGGTAGCCCATGGCACTTTTAGTATTCTCCTCCAACACCACAACTCAAAAGCATCAATTCTTCTACGGTCTTCCTTATTCACTGTCCAGCTTTCACATGCATATAAGATTATTGAAAATACCATGGCTTGGGGCAGATGACATCTTTGCTCTTCAACACTTTAAAAAGGTCTTGTGCAGCAGGTTTGTGTAATGCAATTCATCATTTGATTTCTTGACTGCTGCTTCCATAAGTGTTGATAATTGATCCAAGAAGAATGAAATCCTTGACAGCTTCAATCTTTTCTCCGTTGATAAGAATGTTATTTATTGGTCCAGTGGTGAGGATTTTTGTTTTCTTTACATTGAGATGTAATCCATACCAAAGGCTGTGCTCTTTGATCTTCATCAGTAAATGTTTTAAGTCCTCTTCACATTCAGCAAGCAAGGTTGTATCATCTGCATATTGCAGGTTGTTAATGAATCTTCCTCCCATCCCGATGCCATGTTTTTCTTCATAGAACCCAGCTTCTTGGGTGATTTGCTCAGCATACAGGTTGAATTGTTGTTGTTGTTAAGTGTCGTTGAGTCTGTTACGACCCATAGTGACCCTGAATATGGTGTCCGAGGCTGTAAATTTTTACGGGAGCAGAAAGCCTCATCTTTCTTCCGCGGAGCAGCAGATAGTTTCGAACTGCTGACCCTTGCGGTTCGCAGCCCGATTTGTAACCACTATGCTACTATAGCTCCTACAGGTTGAATGAGTATGGTGAAAGAATACAACCTTGTTGCACACCTTTTTTAAATTTTAAAACATTCAGTGTTTCCATGTTAGAAGTAATAAAGAAGGTTGAATAGGAAAAAGTTGATTAAATGTAAAATAAATAAATAAATAAATAATCATGTATCTTTGAAGCCAAATCCTATTTCCATCCTGGTTCACTTTGGAACTGGACAATGTGGGACTATGAACAATGAATGTTGTGTGTTGTCAAGATGATTACATCTCACATGGACTCTAAACGAGAGACTAGAACAGCACCATGAGGTTACCTACCCTGTAATCTCTATGGAAGCAGGTCTATCTTTCTCAGGGCTGCTGGTAGGTTTGAACCACTTACTCACTGTCCCACTGGTGCTCATTGGTAGTGGTTGATTAAGTGCTGTGGAGTTGGTTCTGACTCATAGCGATCCTGCACAGGGTTTCTGAGGCTGTAAATCTTTATGGGAGCAGAAAGCCTTATCTTTCGCTCGTGGAACAGCTGGTAGTTTTGAACTGCTGACCCTGAGGTTCACTAGCAGTTATATAACTACTCAGCATGACATGGATGGTAGTATGTATATTGTTTGTGGAAATTTCAAGCAGAAATGTGTATAAATAGAGACAATTTATAATTTTAGAGCTTCATATTGTTGTTGTTGTTGAGTGCCATTGAGTCAGTTCTGACCCTTAACAACTCTGTATTTGGTTTCCAAGGAGCGGCTGGTGAGCTTGACCTGCCAACCTTACGATTCAAACTGACTTTGCAATTTAGTGCATTAACACATCAGGAATCCAGAGTTTGGTATTAGAGTCAAACATTTAGCTTTCTGTATCACCACTGTTAAACTTTTAGAAATCTCAGTTTCTGCACCTATAAAGAATAGGAGTTATAGGTCATATGTTAGCATGGCTATTGTAAGACTGGTATTAAATGTGGCAATATGTCTAAAATAAATATTTTAACTTTAAATGTTATTGTTATAATAAATATGTTGAAAATTTAAAGTTTAGAAGCTGTCTTACTTATTTAGTGCTGTTTGCTGCAACTGAAATACCACAAGTGGTCGCCTTTAACAAACAGAACTATATTCTCCCACTGTGTGTTGTTGTTAAGTGCCATGAGCCATTTTCCAAGGAGCAGCTGGTGGGTTGAACCACTGGCCTTTCTTATTCATTGTCCATTTTATGTAGAACTAAGTATGGATACATTTCAAACACTAAGGATGAGATAAGAATGAGTTTTCCAAAACTGATGTCTCTACTTAGCTGTTTTATTTATTTTTTAATAACTGAATAGTATATTTTTATTTATGAGACTATTGGAAATCTTAAAGGGTGGTTTTTTTTTTTTTTTTTTTTTTTTGGTGATGTTGTATAATCCTTAGAAGAAAACAGGTGTTTAGACCATGCTTTATACATCTGAGCAAAAATAATAGCACCACTTTCAAAATGCTGATGGGAAAACAAGTCACAATAAAAAGGTTGGATTCCCAAGATAAAGAGATGTACAATTCTCAGAGTTACAAGTATTCTGTCTAAAATAGTGCAACTGGGATACACTATTTTAGTAAGACACTCATACAGTATAACTTTAGAAGCTTCCCCCCTTTCTTTTTTTAGCTTTGACATCCTAGTAGACTATTAGGAAAATGTCCTTTCAATTACTTTTCTTTGGCTTAACTATTTGCAGGTAGGAGTATATTCAAATGAAAAGTAGAAAGTATCTTAAATTCCTTTCAAAAATTAGTGCCACTCCTAGAAAAAGTCTAAACTATGGCTGTTCTGACTTTTGACAGGAACAAAGCATTCATAAGACTTCAAGAAGAAATGGAAGTTTTACTGGAAATTTGTATCACGCCTATAGTTTATGTCTTGTTTGTTCCTTTTTTTAGCCTATGAAATTATTATTATTGTTGTTTTGCCAAGAGGTTCTATAGTAGAAGGAAATCTTTCACACTGATACTTTAAAATAACATGTAATGAGATACTTACATCCCCCCAAAGAGATTTTTAATTTCTATAATAACGATAATAATAGCAAACAAATTATAGTGAACAGTAAAGTAGTTGTAATTATGTAAAGTGCTTTCCAGCTCATAGATTCCTTCCACACCTATTATTTTAGGGTTTACAATATTCCTGTGATATCAACAAGACTGATACATTTGTTCATTCATAGATGAATACGTAGAGACCTGGTAAGTTCTTGTGACTGCCTCAAAGACACGTGGTTGAACTGTGACTGATCTGACACTCATGATCAGGTCTCTGTTTCATTTCTGGTGTGATTAGCTGTCATCGAGTTGGCTTTACTCAAAGCGACTCCGTGCACAATGGACCAAAATGTTAACATGTCTTGTGCCAACTCTATGATTAGTTGTATACCAGTCTGTGATAATCCATAGGGCTTTCAAGGACTGATTTTCAAAAATAGGCCTTTCTAGTCACCAAACCTCTCTTTCTACTCCATCTTAATCTTGAAGCTCTGTTGAAACCTTTTCAACATCATAGCAACACACGAGCTTCCACTGGCAGTTGGTTGGTGGCTGTACATGTGGTGACTGACCGGGAGTCTGACCTGGGTCTCTCGCATAGAAGGCAACCATTGAACCACCAAGATCTGCACTCTATATCTTACTCCAGGTGTTCCTTGGATACCCTATACAGAATCGCTATGGGTCAGAATCAACTCAATGCCACTTAACAACAACAACAAATATCTTACTCTTTGCATTTTGCTTGCATTCTAGGTTTCTCCTTTGCCAGTCCTTTCTGGACCAGCATCTCCAGCTGAAGAAAGGCTGTGCACCTTCATCGTAGCCCCCAGAGAGACCATCTCCTGATTCCAAGGATGAGCTCACCAGTGCAGCCAGGTCAGTCTCCTTACTTTTGAAATTGTTAACAGTCTTTATTTTGATTTATGTTCCTTTAATTTAGGTCACAAAAGAACAGTTGTTCTTTTTTTCTGATCAAGATTGCTTGATATACCAATGTATTTTGAATTTTGTATTGTGTATCTAATCCTCTATTACTTCACCCAGCTTGCTTTGTGGGCAACTCATTTCATTTGTGTCATTATCCAAGTACTGGACTTCAGTGCTTCCCCTTCTAATGTAGTGTTCAGATTTAATTTATGAAGTTGTAAGTGTTTCTTAAATGTGAAATGGGTATCTAGTTCACACCCACAGTCTTTCTAACCTAATAGACATCTGCACGCTTTTCAGTTGTGCCTGAAGTTTGGGCAGTCAGAGCTGTGGACTGGCTCCGCCTGGATCTCTGTGACATACAGGAAGGACATTTTTCCTCCCTGCCTTTCTTTGCTGCCACTCCTGTTTCCTATGTACAGATTTAATTATAATCTCAGAACCTGCTTCCTCCAAACACACAGTGATATGCATGGCTTATGTAGTGCTGTGATTGCCACAGGCAACACCCATTCCTCCAGGAACAAGGTGTTGGTTTTTGGAAGAAGCACAGTTCATATCTTGAGAATGATGTGAGTAGGGTGGGATCCTACATGTGAATTCACAAAGTTTAAAAGACTTGTTTTTTTGGATCATGGCAAGAGCATTTCTTTTTATATCTTCCTTCAAAAAATACATACAATTCTATAGGGTTTGTATTTGGAGTTTATAATGGGAGAACTTTTATGAAGATTTTCATTTTATAGCATGTTACAACTAAATTAGCTATTCTAGAATTCTTCCTCATTTACCCTTTCCTTCCTATCCAACAACTTGTATTTTGGATTTGGAACTGGGAATTACTGAAACGTGTAACTGTGATTTTTTTATTCTACCTGATGTGAGAAAAAATATCCCAGTCTTTAGTCACAGTCCTGATTTATATTGGCGTCTTGTTATATGTATATATTAAAAAAAAGATGAAAGTTACAAAGTCCTCTTATCACACTTGGAGGGCTTATTCAAACATGAATTGATAAGTTCCATCCCCAGAGTTCTCAGTTCAGCGGGACTGGGGCAGGATTGAAGAATTATGATTTTCTCAAGTTTCTCCAGGTGATGGCATTGCTGTTTGTAGAACACATTTTGGAAACTATCGGGTTAGCCTCCTATATCTGTCCCTCCCCTCCCCTTCTTAGAAAGCACTGTGGGGAGCAGTGTTGATCATCAGTTATAGTAGAGTACTATTATTCTTTCTGTTGTGATAAAATTAAAATCATGTTTGCATTTTGTGTGTAGATTTAAACATTTTAATTTCATAGTTTTAAAGAAGCATTTAATTTAGAACCACCAGGTCAGTTTTTCCCCCTTGAGGTAGAATGTGTTGGACGCATTAAAATGAACACCAAAAGCACTAGGGAACATATTGGCTGTTGAGAACAGAAATGGCAGAAAACTCCTGACATTTTTGGAACTTATTGTCTAGAATTTACATGTTTGTCTTCAATTTTCAAGACTAGAAACTATACTTTTTACATTTTTAAAAAAATGTCTCTTTATTCTTTACCTGTTCTTGCATCCTTTACGTAAACAGGGTTTGTTTATATCCTACTTTAGCTTCACAAGAGAATGACTGTGCACCTTGATTAATGGGAAAAATAAAATTTATGACAGAGGCAACAACTATATACAAATGAAACATGTGAGAAGGCATACCTACCTTGCTATGTAATCTTGAACCAAAATACAAATACCACCAAGGCTAATGAAATATGAAACTACTCAGAAAAACTTTGAATCCAAATTATAAGTGAACTTACTTTATAAAACTTAACAACTTTTAAGTGGTGCACAACAGCTTCATGGTCTTTATTTAGCATCTTTCTAACCTATATAGACTTGGACAAGTTGTTTTTGATGAGAATCACAGAATCCCACTAGAATGATGTTGTAAGCGGTTAGATTCTAGGTTAGTCCATCAAAGCCTAAATAAAAAAACAAACAAACAACTAGCTTGCAAATATTGCATATTTGAAATGAAATGAGCACAGAAATAGTTCGACAACCGTAGTATTTGAAAAGAAAAATAAGCAATACAGTATAATAAGAAATATTTGTAAATATTGCATGTTTAAGGAAAACTGAGCCAAATGGGGAAAGATGAACAGGTGAGACACTTTATGGGTAAATTAAAAGTGAAATATGGGTACCTTAAGTAGTTCTCAGGCTGATTTGTATTATGGTATATGCTTTCATTTTAAAGTGTTTTGTTTTGTTTTAGGAGGTTGTCATAATGTCTCTTTAGTTTTCTCATGTGTGCAACAAGAGGATGAAGGGTAAATTATTTGTTTATTTAAGGTAATCCCTGTAGAACAAGGAAACTGTAGAAATGGTGCATATGTGAAGCCCTTATGGTCAGAGGTAAACTTTACTGAACTTTGAGAAGTAAAAGGGATGGAAAATGATATATCCACATTTTCAGATCCTCCTGAGGGAAAAAGAAAGAGGTGATTAAAGGAGATTGTGGCACTGTGGGATAATGTGTCAGACTGCAAAGTCATTTGAACTACAAAGTTGGTGGTTCAAGCTCACCAGCTGCTCCTTGGAAACCCTATACAGGGTCGCTATGGATCAAAATAGACTCGACGGCACTTAACAACAACAACGACGACAGGGTTAAATTTAGGGTTAAATAGGAGTCTTATTATCTACCCTGTATAGGTTGTTGGTTGTTTGAAAAGTGGTCATGAATATGTTTCAAGGTGCCTAAAGACAAGTCCAGGTGTGGTGCTGTGGATTAATGTACTGGTCTGCAAAGTCAGTTTGAACTACAAGTTCAGCAATTTATGATTATCAGCTGCTTATCAGAAACCCTATACAAGGTCCTGTGGGTTGGAACCAACTGGACGGCAATTACCAGCAACAACAAAGAGTCCTGGTGTGGTGCTGTGGATTAATGCTGGACTGCAAAGTCAGTTTGAACTACAAGGTCGGTGGTTCAAGCTTACCAGCTGCTCCTCAGCAACCCTATATAGGGTCACTATGGGTCAGAACTGACACGACAGCACTTAACAACAACAACAATAAAGAGGAGGGAAAGGGCAACAAGTATAGCTCAGTTTCTTATACTTAAGATAACAACAACTTGTATCATTTTTTAGAGTCAGTTTCTATATGTAAATATATTATTAACACATGATGGTTAAATAAATTAGATAATCATAAGAAATAAAGTAAAATAATAGCAAAATCTTTGTTTAATTCCATATATACCTAATACCAGGTCACAAATGATAACATAGGGCAATTAAAATCTGCCATTTCTCCCTGCCTCCCCCCCCCCCCCCGGCCAAATATTAATTATACAAGAGATCTTCAAAAACTTCATGGAAAACGTGTATTATGAAATAGATATCCATGTGTTTCAGGGTTTTGCTTTGTTTTTTTCACCCAAATAAACCCATCCTAACTTGTTATAATATATCTGAAGAGGATCTAGTTAGAGGCAGTAAGATGGATGAGACATCAGTTTGAACAGAGCCTCTATCAGAACATGAATTGTGCAAACATTGAGGCAAAAATAGACATCAAATTTATGGTGAAGTTTGCATGGAAGACTGGTTGAATTATTGATGCTTTAAGAAAGTTTTATGGGAAAAATCAGAAATCAGTATTTACAAATGGATAGCTTGTCTTAAGAAGGGGCAAGATGATGTTAAAGATGAAGTCCAAACCGTCAGACCACCACGTATATCAATTTGAGAGGAAGCAGTTACGCTTGTGTGTGCCCTTGAAGAGGATCAATGATTAACAGCAGAAACAATACTCAACACCATAGATCTCTTAATTGTTTCAGTTTACACAATTCTGACTAAAAAATTAAAGTTGAGCAAACTCTTTGTTCCATGGATGCTAAAACTGTGGAGCCAGATTTGGATGCAGACAAGAGCAGAGCTTTCAATGGAAATGCTTAACAAATGGGGTCAAGATCCGGAAGCATTTCATGAAAGAATTGTAACAGTAGACAAAACATAGCTTTAGCTGCACTGAAGACAAAGCACAAAGCAATGGTTATCAAGAGGTGGAAGTGGTCCAACTTAAGTAACAGCTGACTGGTCTAGAGCAAACATCATGACAACAGTTACTTGGACATTTTGTTTGTTGACTTTCTGGAGGACCAAAGAATGTGCTTATGATGAGAGTGTTTTGAGAAAGTTAGTTAACCCTTTAGCAGAAAAATGCCTGGGAGAGCGCCCCCAGAGAATGACCTTCACCACACTATTGCTGTTCATTCCTCTCAGAATACAAGGACAATTTTATGAGTTTCAGTGGGAAATCATTAGGGATCCACCTTTCAGTCCTCATTTGGCTCCTTCTCACTTCTTTTTGTTTCCTAATCTTAAAAAATGGCTTTAAAGTGCACCCATTTTTCTTCATATAAAAATGTAAAACAGACTGAATTGACATGGTTAAGTTCCCAGAACCCTCAGTTCTTTGTTGTTGTGAAGTGCCCTTAGTTCTTTAGGGATGGGCTAAATAACTGGTATCATTACTCACCAAAGCATTTTGAACTTGATGGAGTTTATGGTAAGAAATAAAGTTTATACTTTTCATGTTTAAATCTTAATTCCAGTTTCCATGAATGTCTTGAAGTCCCTTGTACAATATCAAAGTATTCTTTGGAGCTGTTATTTGATGAGGAAGTACTTTCCAGCCACAATAATTGCTTTGTTAGGAGGAGGGCAAAGTTCATGCTAAAGATGACGGCCTCTGAATAAAGCTGATTTGACTTTAGTCTCATTAAAATTTGTTTATTTATTTATCTTCTGAACTATTCTTCTCTGAGAGCAGAATTATATGGAAGTCCCTGGGAAGTTTTAAGAATGAAATCTAAATTGAGGAGAGTCATAGCAAACAGGGAAGTTGGTTGGAAGTTCTTTTATTTATTGGAAGTAGCAAACTATGATCAGAGAGTGAAATGCACTTTGCATTTATAAAGGAAAATGTTCTTGACATGGATATAGAAGCACTCTTCTGCTGTTAGTAACATGTATCTTATGATGATATTTATCTTCTATTGTCAGAGAAATAAATGATATTTATCTTCTATTGTCAGAGATTATTTGACTTAGAAAAGGTGTTTTTTTCTTACTTTTTTTTTAACTATCTAAAATAAAATTAAATTTGTTTCACACAATCACCTTCCATTTATTTTGCTTTCATTTCACAAAGGGCTCTAAGATGTTATTATGCACTAGAGAGAAAAATGGAGTCTTGGTGTGGTGCTGTTGGATAAGAACTGGATTGCTAACTGCAAGGTCAGCGATTCAAATCCACCAGCAGCTCTTTGGAAATCCTTTACAGGATTGCTATGAGTAGGAATTGACTTGATGTCACCTAACAACAACAGAAAGAAAAATAGACTCACTCTACTTGTTTCAGAAATTCTATAATAGTCAACATTTCAGGTATATTTATGTTTCCCTTGAAAATGGGCTGTAGAATTGTGTGAAATCTTATTTTATCAATGTATTGGCATTGTTCTCAGAGAAGTTCTCTTTCCATATTCAGCTACAGTTAATATCACTGATCATGTAATCAGTGAAACAATTGCTGTTTGTTACCTTTGAGTCAATTCTGACCCGTGGCAGCCCCCTATTGTGAAGAGTGTAACTTTGTTTTGAAGCTGTGACCTTTCAAAACCAGATCACCAGACTTGTCTTCAGAGACACTCTGAGTGGGTTCTGACCACCATTTGTTAGTTAGTAGATGATTGCTTAACTGTTGCAACATGAATTTTATATATAGAATTCATGGTTTTAATTTTAATCCTGTTACTCAACAGTGTTCTAAGTTACAGCTTTGGGTGTTGCCCATGGCACTGAAGGACCTAAAAGGAAGGAAGACTATGAACATAAAACTGACAACTAGCTACTGCAGGGGAAACATTCATTTGTTTGTTCATTAATTCATTCAAAATTTACTAAGCACTTACTCTGTGCCAGGCATTATGATCCCCAGTAGGGACACAAAGAGTTTTGGAAACATTTCTACCTTTATGGTCAGTATTCGTTGGTAGAAGAGACAGAAATGTACATCACTTTGGTTCATTAAAAAATAAATATAGAAACAGAAACCCATTTTTTTGGTAAAGTAGTATGAATGTTATTTCTAGTGTTTTAATTTTTATTATGAGATTTGATGGCACTGCAGGATTATCATGGGCTAGGTAGGCAATTCATACCTATCAGCTGCTTTGTCGGAGAAAGAAGAGGCTTTCTGCTCTCATAAAAGATTTAGAGCCTTGGAAACCCTATACAGAGTAACTATGAATTGGAATCAATGTCAGTGGGTTTTATAAATGCTATTTCTAGTATTTGAATTTTTATGAGGACTGTCAAATCTCAGAAGGTAAGGCTTTAGGGCTCATTTAATCTAGCATTTCCCAAACATTACTGTTGTTAAAATGCCGTCAAATCAGTTCCCACTCAGAGAGACCCTGTATCTTTGTGGGAGCAGAAAACCACATCTTTCTTTGGATGAGTGGCTGATGGGCTGGAACTGCGAACCTTGTGGTTTGCAGTCCAGTGCTTATCCTATAGAGCAACTGCATTCCCTTTCCCAAACATGCCATACAATAAAAATCACCTGGGATACTTGTTAAAAATGCAGATGCCCTGATTTGTTTCTTGAAGAATCTTATGCTGTAGAGCTGGAAGATGGTATTCGATAACACAGTGAAGAGTGTTTTTGACTATTACTTGTCAAAATACAGATATGTCCTTTTAATCTGTCTATAGTGGAGTCCTAGTGTTGTGCTGTGGGTGAATGCACTGGATTACAAAGTTATTTGAATCACAAGGTGAGTGGTTCAAATCACCAGTCACTCCTCGGAAACCCTATACAGGGTCTCAATCAACTTGACGGCACTCCACAACAACAACAACAACAACAACAACAACAACATCGTACTAGTGTTTCTTATTTTGATGCTGTCAAGTTGATTTGAGACTAAAAAAACTGAAAATATTTCATGAAATCCTATCTCAATACAGGTACTTCTTCTATGAGCGAATGCTATTGAAAC
>NW_006408524.1:36243458-36245072 GCF_000296735.1 Chrysochloris asiatica | reverse complement strand
GCATCTTAGTCCTTAAGCTGACATCTTTGCTCTTCAACATTTCAAAAAGGTCTTGTGCAGCAGATTTGCCTAATGTAGTACATCATTTGATATCTTGACTGCTGCTTCCATGAGTGTTGAAACCTGGAGAAGTTCATAATTTGTAGGGAAATTTCATGGGCTTACCTGTGTTCTCTTCTCTCTAGGCCACCTGTTTTTATGTGGAGCTTAAGCAGAGGTTCTAATAGTTAGAGTACAATTTTTTTACCCTCAAAACAAGTTTGAAAGTATATTAACCCAGCCTAGATTTTTAGCATGATCCCAAGATTATAGGAAATATGATTTGAGTCTGAATGTATTTAAGAGTAAGTAAAGAGGCTTGGCTCGTGTTCAAGAGCAAAGATGTCTGTTTGAGAACTAAGGTCAGCCCAAGCCATGATATTTTCAATGTCTCATATGCATGTGAAAGTTGGACAGTGAAAAAGAGGAAGACACCCAACGAGATGGATTGGCACAATGGCAGCAGCAGTGGGCTCAAGCATAACGATTGTAAGGATGGCACAAGATCCAGCTGTGTTTCGTTCTGTTGTGCACAGGCTGGACGGCACCTAACAGCAACTACAAAATGTGGCCTGCCTGAGCTTTCAAATCATCCTAATAAGGCCTTTATCAATTATTTAAAAAGGATATATTGTTTGGTTAAATAAAGAGGGTACCAGTAGAAACAAGGGCAATCTCAGTGAGTTGGATTCACACAATCGCCACAACAATGGACTCACTCATACCAACGACCATGGATATGGCACAGGACCAGGCCATGGTTCATTCTCGTATATACAAGGTCACCATGAAGCCAAGCTGATGAGATGACAACTAACAACAACAACAAATTTCAGGATGTTGTTTTCATGAGCATTCATCTAAAGGAATTTCTAAGCACAGAATATAGCACACATGAGTCTCCTGGAGTTGTGCAGTGCTATGGTCTTCTGCAACTTCTAGATGAATTTGAAGGGTAGAGTTGCCATATTTGTTGCAAAGTTCCATAGAATTATTTTTTTAAAGACTCTCGTATGTTGTGGTTGTTGGTAGGTGCTGTCTAGTTGGTTCTGACTAATAGCGACCTTATGTAAAACAGAATAAGACAATGTCGTGTCCAGCTACATCCTCACAGTTGTTACGTTTGAGCCCATTTTGCCACTGTGTAAATCACCTCATCAGGGATTTTCCTGTTTCATTGACCCTCCACCTTACCAAGCATGATGTCCTTCTCTAGGAACTGGTCCCTCCTGATAACATATGAGAGATGAAGACTCACCATCCTGTCTCCTAAGGAATACTCTGACTCTACTTCTTCCAGCACAGATTAATTTGTTTTTCTGGCAGTCCAATGTACTTTCATTATTCTTCTCCAACACTATAACTCAAATGCATCAGTTATTCTATGGTCTTCCTTTTTTATTGTCCAACATTCACATACATATGAAGCAACTGAAAACATCACAGCTTGGTTCAGGCTCACCTTAGTCCTCAACTCTTTTTTTCTGCCTCAGGTTTATTTGTACAAATAGCACAGGAGGACACCAGCTCCATGCAGCTGGTAGCCCAAAGGGTCATGCCAGTCCCTCTGTCCTC
>NW_006408524.1:36227603-36242821 GCF_000296735.1 Chrysochloris asiatica | reverse complement strand
AAGTCTTTGACAACTTCAGTCTTTTCTCTACTTATCATGATGTTATTTATTGCTCAAGTTGTGAGGATTTTTGTTTTCTTCACATTGAAGTGCAGTTCAAACTGAAGTCTTTGATCTTCATCAGTAAGTATTTAAAGTCCTCTTCACTTAGGCAAGCAAAATTGTATCTTCTGCATATAGCAGGTTGTTAACGAGTCTTCCTCCAAGCCTAATGATACATTTTTCTTTGTGTAATCCAGTATGCTAGCAAATAATTATGGTGAATAAATATGGTACAAAGATACAACCTGATGCACACCTTTCATGATTTTTAAACCATTCAGTCAGTATCCCTTTGTTCTATCTGAATGACTGCCTCTTGGTCTACGTACTAGTTCCTCATGAGCACAGGTAAGCGTTCTGAAATGCTAATTCTTTGCAATATTATCAATAGCTTGTCATGATCCATGCAGTTGATAGCCTTTGTATAGTCAATAAAATACAAGTAAACATTTCAGGAGTCCTGATGTGGTGCTGAAAGATAATACACTGAACCACAAGGTCAGTTTGAACTACAGGTTGGTGGTTCAAACTCAGCAGCTGCTCCTCAGAACCCCTATACAGGGTTGTTGTGCATTGCAATACACGCAACTGCACTTAATAGTAACAACAAACGTGTTTCTGGTATTTTCTGTTTTCAGACAAGTTCCATCTCACATCAGCAATGATATCCTTAGTTACAGACCCTCTTCTAAATCTGACTTGAATTTCTGGCAGTTCTCTGTCAATGTACAGTTGCGGCTATTTTTGAATGATCTTTAGCAAAATTTTACTTGCATACACCCTCAATGATATTGTTTGATGCATTCCATTGGGCTTTGGAATGGTCATAAATAAGGATCTCTTCCAATCAGTTGGCCAGGTAGCTGTCTTCCAAGTTTCTTGATGAGTGAACGTCTCCAGTGCTGCATCAGTTTGTTGAAAGATTTCAATTTATAGTCTTTCAATTCCTGGAGCCATGTTTTTTGCCAGTGCTTTCAATGTAGCTTCTACTTCTTCCTCCAATATCATTTGTTTCAAATCATATGCTATTTCTTGAAGTGTTTGGACATCTGCCATTTATTTTTGGTATTGTGTCTCTGTGTATACTTTCCATCTTCTTTTGATACTTTATGCATCATTCAGTATTTTACCCATGGTGGTGGTGGTGGTGGTTATGTGTTGTGGAGTCAGTTCCGACTCATAGTGACCCTGTATAGGGTTTCTGAGGTTGTAGATCTTTACGGGAACAGAAAGCCTCATTTTTCTCCCATGGAATGGCTGGTAGTCTCGAACTGCTGACCATGAGATTAACAGCCCAACTCATAACCACTACGCTACCAGAGCTCCCCCCATCCCATAGAAACCTTAATATCATATGTTGAGGTTCAAATTTTGTCTTCAGTTCTTTCAGCTTGAGAAATGCTGAGCATGGCCTTCCCTTTTCATGTTATTTTTGCCAATGAATGTGATGCCTATCCTATTTATTTTATCATTCATGGCATAGTATGTCATATGATTATCTGATTCAGAATGGCCACTATCAGTCCATTTATGGTCACTAATGCTTAGGATAACAACTTTTATCCTTTTCATTTTATTTTTGATAGCTTCCAATTTTCCTAGATTCATATTTCGCCATTCCATGTTCTGATTATTAATGGATATTTGCAGCTGTTCCTCCACATTTTGAGTTGTGCCTCATCAGCAAATGATGGACCTGGAAGCTTTACTCCATTTGTGTCATCATATTCAACTCTACTTTGAGGAGGCAGCTCTTATTTTGAGAGGCTTCCAACCTGAGGGACTCATCTTCTGGCACCATATCTGACAATATTCTGGTGCTAGTCAAAATGTTTTTATCTTCCGGTATAATACTCAATGTATGTTGCTGTTGTGAAGTGCTGTTGAGTCAGTACTGACCCATAGCCTATAAAGGTAGTTAATTTCCCTTTTTTCACAATTGTAGGAACACTTATCACAAGCACTTCAGCCATATGAAATGAGAGAACCAGGCTATTTGTACAAACTAAAAGTTTGTGGGGGAAAAAAACTCATATTTTAGATATTGTTTTTTGTCTTCACAAATCTTAGGCAAAAATCATTTAAAGGGTTTTTTCTTCATAATTCTGTTTTGTAAACTAGGTGAACTCCCCTATAGAAATGTAGAGTAGGTTTAACTAAATATGTAAAAGTTCTTTGAAATATAAATTGTTATGGAAACACTAAGTAGTATAAACAATTTGAGGGCAAGCATTAATAAAAGCTTCACCACAAGCATTTTTAAAGAGGACTAATAAAAGCTTCACAGTTCAATTAATGCAGCACAACATTGGGTTTTCTAGAAGCATATGGCACCCAGAAGGCATGCCCCTGTTTTTAAAATTTATGAACTCTTTAATGATTCACCACTTTGATTCCAGTGTATTACCCACTGTGGTGCCATTTAGTCATTAAGTAGGAACTAAAACCAGGGCAAAGCTACAAACAAATATCATAATGTCCAAGTGGGTATTTTTCTTTAGTTGGTTCACAATATGTTACCATGAAAAATGAAAATGAAATGAAATGGAGTCATAGGACAAATCAAGTAGGTTATGGCTTCCCTAGGTGAGTCTGATCAGTTGACTTTTAATGAAATATAGGTCAAATCCCATTATAGTAGCCTCTATATAGCTATTTTCAAGCCTGCAGCCAATTATCTATTTAAAATAGTCTTCAAGAAATGGATCCTGCCAAAAGGTCAATAATTACTCAAAAGCAAAGATGAAAAGATAAGGAGGCAGGGAAACTAGAGTACTAGAAGAGGGAAAAATTGAATTAAAAATTAAAGAGCATGTTGACACATTATGATAAATGTAACTAATATAACTGAACAATTTGTGTAGAAATTATCAAGTGGGAACCTAACTTGCTGTGTAAACTTCCATCCAAATATCAATAAAATAAAAGAGAAACATATTCCTAAATAATCAAGTGAATTAGACCTTTGAAGTTCGTTGCAATAGAATTTGATCTCATGGCAGGTTATTAATGGACAATTCGAGCTGTATGTTAATTTGGGGGTATAGTTTTGGTTACATCTTTTTTTTTCTTTGTTACATTAACTTTATGGTTAAGTGATTCATTTTTTGTATTGTTAAATTTTAACTTCTCAATCTGATATTCAAGTTTGAGACATAAACTAGAGAGACCATTTAATTCATTTTCCAATTCCTGTGGGGCAGTGCTTTTGAGAGTGAGGACAAACCTTTACCCAACATTTTCATGTTGTTTCTTTTGCACATTTATGTATCCTTGCATTTGCTTTTCAAAATTAATTGTAATGGGTAATTCAGTTTACATATTTCTTCCTGTGTTCATTATGATAATATTGCAATGAAATCCATAATGTAGTTCAAACAGAAGCTTAAAGACTTACATAAAGACTAAAACATTTTCCATAGCGTTGGTTGTTCTTTGTCTGGTGGTTATTCAGTGTCCTGATAACTTTAAGTTTGTGTGTTCCCTTCCTTCAATTCTTGCATTTTAAGGTCAACATGCTCACCATTATCCAGCTGATGGAAGGGAAATAGGAGTGTGGGGAAGTTTCCATAGGCACATTACTTCTGTTCACATTTCTTTGGTTAGAATTTACTCATATGGTTATAAAGTTCAGAAATGTAGCCTGGTAGTAAGTAGTCCAAGGAGAGGAGGAAACAGATGTGGTGAACAGCGGACCAGTTTCCAGCATGCTTATCTTGAACTGAACATTTATATCTAAGCATACAGATACAGCATATCTGACCATAGTAGTTGAAGTATTTCATAATTACTCTTGACTAAACTAATTATTGAAGAATTAATGCCTTTGAGTTATAGTGTTGGAGAAAGTATTGACGGTACCATGGTCTATCAGAAGAACAAACACATTTGTGTTGGAAGAAGTCCAACCAGAATGCTCCTCAGAAGGAAGGATGGCAAGACTTCGTCTCTCATTCTCTGGACACATTATCAGGAGGGACCAGTTCACAATGAAGGACAGTATGGTTGGTAAAGAGGGGGGTTACAAAAATAGGAAGGCACCCAGTGAGAAGGATTGACACAATGGCAGAAGCAATGGGCTCAAGTATAACAACAGTTGTGAGGATGACACAGGACCTGGCAGTGATTTGCTGTGTTGTACATAGGGTTGCTATGAGTCAGGACCAACTCCACAGCACCTAAGAACAACAACAACAAACCAATTATTAAATAGTTAAGGAAGGTTGCTTTAAAGATATTATTGTTGTTAACTGCCACTGAGTTGGTTCTGATTCATAGCCACCTTGTCTAGGCTTTCTAGAAGTGGCTAGTGGGTTTGAACCACTGATGTTGTGGCAAAAATCTTGTGGTCCAGTGTATTATCCTGCAGCACCACATCAAGTCTCCTTTAAGTGGACTCCTTACTTATGTTTTCTAAGGGTCTTTATAAATTATGCTAAAAACTGAAGCATGACTAGTATGGCTTTTAGAAAAGTCAAGATCCTTTTTTTAGTGGGTTATATTTTTTTAGAAAATGGAAATAAAATGAATGCTGTTATAATACATATTACTATGTCCTTAATTATTATACATTTATGTCAGTTTGTTTGACAATATAATTATATAAATGTTGCTAAAGAATTACTTCAAACGTAATATTTACAATTCTTACGTTTGCTATTTGTAGCATATGGGAGTCACATTTTTAAACACTTGCATGGTTTTAGATACTACGATGAAAATTTGGGCCAAATATACAAGGTTGTCTATAGGTTTCTTAATTTTTATCTATCATTTTCTGACAATGACATTTTCTTACAATTATAATTTAATGCCTGTAATTTGTCCTTTGAAGACTAAGATGT
The DNA here is from genome assembly GCF_000296735.1 of Chrysochloris asiatica. Classification (NCBI taxonomy): domain Eukaryota; kingdom Metazoa; phylum Chordata; class Mammalia; order Afrosoricida; family Chrysochloridae; genus Chrysochloris; species Chrysochloris asiatica. Next base: position 36,237,935 of record NW_006408524.1, on the reverse strand, counting down.
GCCTGACCCAAACCATGGTATTTTCCGTAACCTCATATGCATGGGAAATCTGGACAGTAAATAAGGAAGACTGTAGAAGAATTGATGCTTTTGAGTTTATGGTGTTGGAGGAGAATATTGAAAGTGCCATGGGCTGCCAAAAGAACCAACAGATCTGTGTTGGAAGAAGTACAACCAAAGTGTTCCATGGAGGCCAGGATGGCCAAATTTCATCTCTCATACTTCAGACATATTGTCAGGAGGGACCAGTTGCTGGAGAAGGATATCATGTTTGGTAAGGTGAAGGTTCAGAGAAAAAGGTAAAGACCCTAGCAAGTTGGCGAAGTGGCAGCATCAATGCGTTCAAGTGTGTCAATAATTGTGAGGTTGGTCCAGGATTGGGCAGTGTTTCATTCTGCTGTGCATAAGATCTCTATGAGTCGGTACCGACTCAATGGCACCTAACAACAACAACAACAACAACAACAACAACATCAATTTGTCCTACAGTCCTGTTGTGGCACTGTAAGCTCATGACTGATCTGGGTATGAAATGAACAATTTCAGTGTAAGCTGAGCACTGGACAACAATGTTGGTTTGAACTGCAAAGTCAGTGATTCAAACTCACTGGCTGTTCCTCAGAATCCCTATATAGACAGGGTCTTTATGAGTTGGAATCAATGCAAAGGTACTTAACAACAGCAATTTGTCCTGGTGTGGTGCTGAATGATAAACACTGGACTGCTAACCACAAGGTCAGCATTTCACACTCAGCAGCCGCTGCTCAGAAAACCCATATAAGGTCACTATGAATCAGAACCGAGTCAGGGCACTTAACAACCACCACCACCATTTGTCTTAGAAAGTTGGCAACCATGCTGAGTAAAATTGGTAAAAGATAAGAATAAGTCTGGAAGAAATGTCCAAATGTCTCTTTTCTGAGCAAAGTACATGTGTCTGTTTTTTCACATATTGCAATTAATTTTCCGCTCTTTCTATGCTTTCTTACTTCTTGATTCTTTCTGTTAGCTTATGTTGATTTCCAAATTTCTAGGTTGCCAATAGGTGTGTTTTCCATTTTGCTATCCTTTACTTGAAAATTATGATAAATCTGTTTTATCAGTGTATATCTATGTATTGCTTTGTGTTGCTTTGAAATTACTTTAATATCTAAATAAAAGATAACTAAATTATTATCGAGGTTTTCTTTGAAGGCTTGTATCCATTCATAGGAATGGAGAAACTGAGGTAGTCTGTGAAAATGGTCCAGTCTCTTTTCCTAATAATTTTCTGTTTTCATGATCATTTGATTATAGAAGAGTCCTTTCTTTTAGGATACATGGCTTCTCCTCAGATTGTTGTTGTTAAATGCTTTCTACTCATAGCGCCCTGTGTAAGATTTTCAGGAGCCCTGGTGTGGTTGTAGCTTAAGCACTGGGCTGCTAAACACAAGGTCAACAGTTCATACCCACCACCGCTCCTTGGAAACTCTATACAGGATCACTATGATTCTGAATCAACTAGATTACACTTACCAACAACAACAGAATTTCCAAGGAATGGTTGGTTTGTTTGAACCTCAGATCTTTCCATTAGCATTCCAGTGCTTGTCATACAACACCACATTGTTTGTAGTTTATTGCTGTCGAGTCAGTTCTGACTCATAGTGAGCCTGTATAGGGTTTCTGAGAAGTGACTGGATTTGAACTGCCAACCTTGCAATTAAAACTGATGTTGCGGTCTAGTGCTTATCCTCCAGTAACACACCAGGACTCCACATCATAGTATTGCATAATTCACCTTTTGTCTCAGACTTTTAACTTCCAAGAAGACTTTCTCTTTTGGTTGTTCTTCTGGTAGCTGGATGAGTTGAGTATTTGAAGTTGAAACTGGGATTTGTCATACTAATTTTGTTCTCTATGGGATTCCCTGAGTCCTGAGAGAGGGCAGATAATCAGCGCTGTTCATATGTGGGTGCTCACCTTTTATCTTTCATTTTCAAAGGAAATTATTTTTCAGAAAGAAATGTGGAAGTGATGTATGAACAAAGTATTAGTAAGAAAAGCTAGTGATGAGGTTAGGATACTCAGGGAATGTGAACATGTTTTATAGGAACTGGGACTATCATCTGGGTGTTCTAACTGGAAAAGCTACCTCGTTTCCTCACTTATTTTTCTCACCTCAAGATTTCCAGTACATTTTGGAGATACCAGATAGCTTTATAAATAGGCAACATGACAACTTTATCCTGAATTTTTTTTTAAGTCTCCACCTGATAGGAAAAATATGTTGCTGCCCTTGGGATCCTATATACTGGACATTTGGGGGAAATGTTATTCTCCATGGGATAGTGTTTGTCAAAAAAGATTGCTTGGTGATGTTTGTGAAATAGTTCTTTCTGAAGTTATTTCCTTCTTACTATATTAAAATTACATTAAAAAGTATTACGATTTGAGATATTTTTGAAAATGAATTTAAGAAAATAAAAAGCATTGCAGTTTACTGGAAAATCTCTGAAACTTTCTTGGATAATTTTTATGTTATTGTTAATTGCATCTGAATACTTATATGTATAATATACTGCTTCATTTTTTATTTTTTTGTCTTGAAGGAAAGTTAAATATATCTTACTTTAGGTTGATGTTGAAAACAAAACAATAAATTGAAAAACATATTTTAAAGACAATAGTATACCAATGAAAAGACTGAGAAATTAGTAGAAAAATCCAGGAAGCCAGTTATAGAAATAGGAAAAAATAATGCATATCATAACTTTTACTAGGTAATGTGTAATGTTGAATATCTGAGTTTCAGTAAAACATGTCAAAGTAGAGTTCATTTTCCCTTCTGTTGAGAGAATTGATAATCTGTCTACCCATCTGTCTTCCTACCTTTCTTAGCTGTCTTTCTTTTCTTTTCTTTTATCCTGCATAATTCCAAAAAAGGATCTGCAATCGATAATATATTTATAAATATATATATATATATATATATATAGAGGAAAAGAAAGTAAATGAAGGAGCATTGAACAAAGCAAATACCCATAGTACATCAGCTCAGGTTCTGTAAAGTTTCTAGAAGAGGATTTGGCACTAAGGTTTCTGATAGCAAGTCCATTTTATTCTTTGAGATTCGTTTTCGTTCAGCATAAACCTGATGAATGTCTGCTATTTGTAGGAAATGTTAGTGACTCACCACCACTTCCACCTAAGGTACACGAGGACCCTGAACACATCTCAAGTTTTATTCCCCTCATTGAACCGTTTTCTGGTCACTACATAGAACTGTGTGTCTTCTCCAGGTCCTGCTCTCCCAAACTCCTCCAACTCTATTTTGAGAAATTTCCTGATCTTACTCTGTGAAGCCTGAAAGGTGACTTTGGGTTCCTCAAACTCTCCTTGCTTCTTTCTCCCTTTATCTCTTGCAAGTTAAACGTTGTTGAGGCCTTACTCCTTACATCTAGTCAGGGTTGTGACCTGATTAAGGCTGTTGCCTCCCACCCTAACCCTTTATATTTGTTGTTTTTGTTGTTATTAAGTGCCATTGAGTTAGGTCCAACTCATAGCGACCCAGTATAGGGTTTCCAAGCATGGTGAATTTGAACTGCCACACTCTTGATTAAAACCAACCTTACAGGCTTGTGCTTATCCTACAGCACCACACCAGAAGACCTGTCCCCTCATATTAGATCAGAGGTCCTGGTGTGGCACTGAGAAAATACATTGGACCGCAAGATTGGTGTGAACCACAAGGTCAGTAGTTCAGATTCACCAGCCACTCTTTGAAAAAACCCTATACAAGGCCGCTATGAGTCGGAACAGACTAGAAGGCTCCTAACAACAACAACAATCACATTAGATCATATCATTACATAACTGCCAAACCACTGAGAGCAATGGCCCAGCTAAGTTTACAAGTATTATTAAGGGACACAATTAAATTCATGACAGTGGTGGACTTCAACCAAAGACATTGCAATCATGTACTGTTAGCGAGACTCATTGGTTCTTACCGAGTTCCCTAAATGTGAAGAAATCCTAAATTTGGGACTGCTTTAGGTAGCACAGAGGTGGAAACAGGCCCCTCACCCTTTTCCTTTGAGTAACTTGGACATCTCCCTGTTTCAATGTAAGAAAAAAAAAAAGTCTCCCTGTTCTCTCCATAAAAAAGGCTCTATCTTTAAGAATACTGGAAACAATAAAAGAATTCTAAATTATGATTAAGCAGGAAATTGTTTCAAATTTGCCTAGAATTCACTGCTCTAGCATCCTTTAAAATATAATTTTAAGAAATGCATTTTGCACATGATATTATTTGCAATAACTTTTTAATATACCATGTTTTTGACGACCCTTAGTAAAATATACATAAAGGGAAAATCTGGTTTACAAATTTATGTTTTTCAATCTACTTTCAATTTCTTTTCTTTAAAATTATTAACTTAGAAAAACTTTTACTATACTAGTTGAAGTCTTCATAAAGATTAAATTCAGATCATAAACTTTCTATGTCTCCATTGAAGGTGGGTTTTTAGCTTTACTATTTGTCAGGGTTGCAGTATAACATTTGATGGGAAGATAATTTGGAAGTTATCTAGTCAAATGGGGTTCTTTTCCTTTCTGACCAAGAAATTCATTTTTAAGAAGATCATGGGAAGAACAGATGTAGAACAGGCAAGCAATACATGCCTTTCACTCAAAGCTCTCTGGAGAGCCTCTTCAGGTAGGCTTTTGTTTGTAACACACATAACAAGTATATGTCTTTACCCTGAATGATGCAATGGTCCAGCCTCCTGTGGGGTAACATCCACAGACAATAATGCCATAACCCATTAGTTGATTGCAAGCTCCCTGAGTCCACAGGGACTAGTCAGTCTAAATGAGTGACTAATTCTTAAACTACAAGGTAAATGCTGAAGTACCGTAGGGATTAGAGACATATTAAGGCTGGATTGTTTATTTTGCTTGTTATAAACTGTAGGTTCATTAAGGAAATGTTTACATCCTGTTTCAGTTATATATTCTTTACCAGTATATGACGTGAAAGGTATTTGATCATCTTTGTTTGCTTCTGTTTCCCGTATGTTACTTACCATTCTCCATCCTTGCTCCTATGTAAAAAAGTATTCTCATTAGTCCTAAATAAATCCATATCTCTTGCTTTGGATAATTTGCTACATTATCTATTTATTTGATAATGAAAAATTTTCAAAATACTTTGTTCAAAATTCTTGTTAAAAGTCCAATCAAACACAAGCTCTGGAAACAACCTGTACTCTCTCTGTTATTCACTGAATCTCCTTAGATCTCAGTTTCCTCAAGCGGAAAATATGTCATGAACTTGTAAAGTCTATACATAAAAGTTGTCATTGTAAAAAGTGATAATTAAGTATTAAGTGCTCATTTATAAATACCACAGGTAAATTTGTGCTTTTCCCTCCTCAACTGTAACCTTTTAACTATTCTTTTATGATTGTCATTGTTAGGTAGTCTGATGTCTTTTGATCTTGCTACACTGGTTAAATTAATACCTAAAGCCATCATTTCCAGAATCTATCACAATGTATAATTTTGTCTGTTTCTCAAGATTTACTAACTTTCGAGCAAACGGAATTATGCCTTAAAAAAAAAATATATATATATATATATTATGTGCCAGATCCCACTTTACCCTACCTCTAATAGTGAGTGGCTTTGTTGTCTTGCTTCATCTTTTTGGTGTGTTTTATATAATTTCCTATGCCAACATTTTTACTTGCCCTGTGGGCATTTGCTATACATATGGCCTGAGTATCTTACCATACTTTGTTACTATCAATTTTGTTTTGTTACTATTGTCAAATGTGTCACTGATAAAATTTGACTGGTATAAGCGATTTGTCCAATAACCATAGAAGAGGCCTGATGTGGCACTGTTGGATAAGCATTGGAGTGCTAACTACAAGTTTGGCTGTTCAAATCCACCAGTCGGTCCTCGGAAATCCTATACAGGGTCACTATTGGTCGACTAAAATTAACAACAACCACAACTGTAAAAAAGGTTGTGTTTGGTACCTAGATATGGATCACAATCACAGAACTCTGTGTGCTTTTTATAACTTATCACAAACTTAATCAAATAGGAAGAGTACCAGAAGGTGTAAGGACAGTTTTTGGAAACCCAGCTTTGACCTGACTGATTTTGGGTCTTGGGACAAGTTACTTTACTTCTCTGGATATTGATATTCCATCTTGTATTAGTTTCTTATAACTGCTGCAACGAATTACCACAAACATGATGAATTTAAACAACTGAAATTTATTCTCTCTCAGTCTGGAGGCCAGGAGTCTAAACTCAGTCTCACCAGGCCAAAGTCAAAGGTGTTGGCAGAGCTGAGTTCCCTTCCAAGGCTCTAGTGGATAATGTGTTCCTTTCTTTTCCCTTCTCTGATATTCCTTGCTTTGTGACTGCATTACTCCAATTTCTGCCTTCCTGGCCACATTGCCTTCTCTTCTATGTGTCTTAAATCTCCTTTTGTCTTCCTTTTTCACAGGCACATGTGATTATATTTAGGACTCACCGAGATAATCTGGAATAATCTGCATCTTAGAATATTTATCACATTTATATGGGAAAGTCTTTTTTGTTGTTGTTGTTGCATTTTAAGGTAAACATTCACCAGTTGCAGATATTAGGACATGGATACTTTTAGGGAGAGCTGACAAACAGCTGTAATAATTTTTGAAGTCCACTTATCTTGTACTTGATGTTCATACATTTTCTCATTCATTCATTAATTTGTTAATCTATTCACCACACTTTTACTGATTGGTCACTCTATGCCAGACATGTTGGGTATTAAGAATTAGCACACTAACCATGACTTTAGTAAATTCGTAATGTTGTGGGTGAGCTGGACTATACAGATTAAATGCTGGGGGTGGGGTAGATAATAAAGTCTATCTAATGAAGATTATGGAGTCCTGGTGTGGCACTGTGGGTTAATGCACCAGACTTCAAAGTCATTTGAATCGCAAGGTTGGTGGTTCAAGCTCACCAGTCGTTCCTCGGAAACAGTATACAGGGTCTCTATGGGTCAGAATCGACTCGATGGCACTTAACAATAACAATGAAGATTATACAATTGTCTTTGTAACCCCCTTTTGCATAATTCTAGAGCACAAGCCACCATCATCCCTCAGTACTGGTAAATCATTACAGTAACTATTGGAGTTATGTGAAGTTTGTGGGCCAGGATGTGTTTTGTGGGGAGGGAAAACACCTATCAGTTTAACGTCAGTTCTAACAAATTTATTGAGTACAAAGAAGACCTAGACATTGTCCTTCAAGGAATGTATAATCTTATACAAGTCTTCCCAAGCCTGATGGTACAACAGCATCATCTGCAGAGCTTTAAAACTACCAATGACATTCCTCCACTCTACATTCTGCTTGGTTCTCAGTGGAGCCCAGGAACTTTTCTTTTTAAAAGATCATCAGGAGATTATTGCATGCTGCAAGCACTGAGCATGGAGAACCTCTGATCTAATAGAAGTCTGCACCGATACTTATAAATACACAGGTACTTATAAAAATGCAAGACAGAATGCTGTAAATTCCATTAATATCTAGGAACCAAAGTACTTTGGGTACTCGGAGCATGATGTCATAACTGATTCCAGGGTCACTTGGAGGAGGAAGCATTGAAACGTCCTTGATGAATGGGTAGGATTCCAAAAGGCAGCAATAGAGGTGGGTGGTGGGGAGAGTATCTAAAGAGGTGTGGAGATAAGAAGAGGGTGGGGTCATGGTTGGAGGCTGGGACCTGGGACCAAAATCTATGCACTAATTCTCCCCTACGAGTCCTGGTGTGGTGCTGTGGGTTTATGTGCTGGACTGAAAAGTTGGTTTGAACCACAGGTCTGCGATTCAAGCTCACCAGCTGCTCCTTCGTTGGAAACCCTATACAAGGTCGCTATAGGTCGTAACTGACTCAATGGCACTTAACAAGAAGTCTCCTCCTGCTGAGATTTTTCTGGCCCGGAACCCTCAAGCATACCAACAGTTAGTTTAAGCCTGGCCTCCCAGATTGTGAAAACATATTTTTTTAAAAGTAGCTGTTGTTATTTACTACTGAGTCAGTCTCTGACTCATGGTGTCACCATGTGATTGGACTGGTGTGATCATAGAATTTGTATTAGCAGATTTCAGATATAGAAGGGACTGTTTTCATCTGGAAGCTCCGCCTAAGACTGTTCAACATCACAGTAACACACTAACCTCCACTGACGGATGGGTAGTGGCTGTGCTTGTGGTACATTGGCCAGGAATCAAGCCTGGTGTCTGGCATGGAAGGCAAGAATTCCACTGCTGAATGCTGTCACTGCTATTTATCCAACAGCTCTTAGCTTGCTTTCTGGAGTCCTAGTATGGCCCTGTGGGTTCATGTGCTGGACTGCAAGGTCGGTTTCAATAGCAAGATTGGCAGTTCAGGCTCACGAACCACTCCTCAGAAATGCTATACAGGGGCGCTGTGTGTGACCTGACTTGATGGCACTTAACGACAATAAGCTTGATTTCTATTTTGTAAAATCGTTGGAAATGTGATAGTTGGACCTCTGTTTGCACTCTTGCACATAGACCCTGTAATGTTAGGAGCTGACTTCAGTAAGAGAAATAGCATCAAAGAGGAAAGTTTTATTACAAATGCTTTGAAAGAAGAATAATCAGGATATGATGACTGAAAAACGGCAGAGTAAGAAAGGTAATGTTGACGTTTTAAGAATGATGCTAGAGCTAGTAAGAGTAAAGAATACTGGTTTTTAAAAAAATAGATAGCTAACATCTGCTGAATTCTTTGCACAAGTCAGAGGCTTTGTTACTGCATTTTCTTTATCTCCTTGAATGTGCTTTATAACCCTTGAACTAAGTACTATTATTATCACCATTCTACAGATAAGGAAAATGAGACTTGAAAGGTTAAGTACCTATCAACTCTTCCAGTAAATTGAATGGAAGAGGTACCCTAATTCTAGAGTTTGCATTGCTAACAACAGTTCCATTAGTTGTTGGAAACCTAGCTTGAGAGTAAAGGTAATGAGGAGCAGTAGGGCCCAGAGATATAGCTCTAAGAATCATTTGAAGAGGGATCCTAGTTGAAACATGTAGTTTTTAAGTGCTGTTGAGTCAGTTTCAACTCATAGCGACCCAGGAGCAAGTGGTGGGTTTGAACTGTCGACCTTGTGGTTAGCAGTCCAGTGATTTTCCTATAGCACCACACTGGAATTTCAGTTGAGACATGGGTAGACTCAATGTAGCACACATCACCATATTAATTAAAATGTGGAAGGCAGACAAAAGAATAGGGAGACAAGAACCAAGCTGTGTTGAAACATTCAGGGACAGATCTTACCTCTCTATGGCTGCCAATCACTCCTCACACAGTGATTATACTTTTTTTGAATTCCTGAATATTTAAATATGAATCAATCTCTCTCGGTGTTGCGTTTTTCTACTAAAATCCTAAGAATCTACATACTAAATAACTTCAGTGGCTTGCAAGAAGAAATCTAAGTACTTCCCTCAGTTTTTACTGCTGGTTTTTGTGAACCCGATTCAGATTCCAATCCTTAGAGCCTCTGTTGAATTTCATTTCCCACCATATTTCTTGTTTCCTTTTTACATACAGGAGATTATGCTAGTGTAGGAAGACTGAAAGAGGAGTTCAATATTGTTGTCATTCAAAATAGTTTGTAAACTAAGATATGGCAGAGACAGACAATACATGAGGTATAGGGGCTGTTGAGATTTTCTTTCTGCCTCCCACTCCTCTGAGTGTGCTGACACTTTGTTTCTTTCAACCCTTCTCACAAAGAGTATGCTTTAAGTGCCATTATTAAATAGCCCAGAAAAATAAAATTACTGCTTTAGAAATGTATAAATTATATTCTTTTATGCTACCTGTCAGTATAACCAGATCAAGTTTCCTCTGCTTGGCTTGTTCTTTTAACCCCTGATGTTCTACAATCAGAATCCAGCATATTTATTTGAAGGGCTTCAGGTATTGAATAAAAAGGATTTCAGAACAGCTATATGGTTGTGGCACATATTTTAATGCTATAATAAATGTATTTCTTGTATTGGTTTTTTTGGAATCATGTTTCTTTCTGATTGGGATTTCATAAGTTAAACTATTAAAAATTAATACCTGAATAGACACTTCATCAAAGAAGACATTCAGGTGGTGAAAAAATACATGAAGAAATGCTAGTAATCCTTAGCCATCGATGGTGGTTGTGTGCCACCATGTTGTTTCTGACTCTAGTGAACCTGAATAGTGTTTTGGAGGCTGTGAATGTTTATAGGAGCAGAAA
>NW_006408524.1:36184799-36226533 GCF_000296735.1 Chrysochloris asiatica | reverse complement strand
TTACTAGGGATGAGCGAGAAGGGGGAAACATATTAACTAGAAAGTAGGCATATATTAACCTGGGTAAGAGAAAAGAGGAGGTCAGCACAACATGCTGAAGGCAAAGGAAGGCTCTGGAAGAGTAAGACAACACTGGTAAATACTATTATATATGTTGTTGCTGTTAAGTGCTGTTCAGTTGGTATAGGGTTACTGAGGATCCGCTGATGAGTTTTGACTATTACGTGTACAATCCTGCAATGACAGTACTAACAGTAATTTATGAATAAATGCATAGGCAGATATGTAATTTGAACAGGTGTGGGATGGCATATGGGAGTGCATACATATTAGCGTATCTTTGTGGCAGAAGATAGTTCTGCACATGTATTTGTATGTGCTACAAATACATTCACATTTCTTAGCCATAACCAAAAACCTTGAGGGACTAGGCTTGAAGGTTTAGGATTATAGTCTTTAGGACACAAGATCAGTTGGCACAACATATCCATAAAGGCAATGTTCTGCATATTGCTTTAGGGGGTAGTGACTGGGGTCTTAAAAGCTTTCAAGTGGTTATGTAAGATACAACTATTGGTCTCTTCCTGTTTGGAGCAAAGAAAAATAAGGAAAATAAAAAACTCAAGGAAGCAGTCTAAAGGAATAATGGAACCTTATGAACCCCAGCCTCCACTAGCCTGAGACCAGAAGGACTAGATGGTGCCTGGTCCCACTAACAACTGCTATGATTGTTACTGTACTTAAGTGCCATTGAGTTGGTTTCTAAGGAACAGCTGGTGCATTTGAAACACCAATAACAGTCCAGTCAGTCCCTCTCCTAAAGCATAGGCCCTATTGGGCCCACATTAAAAGAGCCTAGGCTGAGTGAAATAAAATATAGAATAAAATAAAAAATCTGTTGATCTGGTAGAACCTGGTGTAACCTCAGAGACTATTTGTTGTTGTGTTTTTAAAAACAATCTAATTGGTTTGGACTCATAGCGACCCTGTATGTCTGGGACTGAACCTACTCCCAGAGATCACATTTCATCAAAACACTGGACAGGCTTATAAAGTGAATAATAACACCCGTGAGGAACAATCAACCACATCAGAACAAAAGGTCAACATTTGTCCCCAAACACTGTTCATAGGCAAAAAGGGGCAGGGAAGATAGGCAAATGGTAGAAAGGAACCTAGGGAGGAAGTCAGAAGAGTGCTTTTACATTGAAGGAGTTGCAAAGAATGTCATAGAACAAAATGTGTATACAATTTTGAAAGGGAAACTAAGTTACTTTGTAAAACTTTCACCCAAACCCCTATAAATGTTAAAAACAATTAGTATCTTAAGCAATACTTTAAAGCACTGCAGCACTCTAATCTCTATTCTGAGTGCTTTCGGTTTTTGCACTGTAATTGAGTTACTGTGTATAAGATGGTTTCCCTACATAACTTATCCTCCCTTACTTGCTTATTTAGGAAAATGAATCAAATGGAAAGTAATAAAAGTATTTGACTAATTAAAGTATATCCAAGTAATTTGAATTAAAGGTCAAAAATGGCTTTCAGAGAAAACAGTTTTGTGGATTGAAATAAAGCAACTTTAAAATTGTTTACATATAGTAGTCAGCAAGGCAAAAACAACAACAAAACCCAAAACTTATGATTTTTGTTGTTTTGAAGACATTAGGTAAGCCAGGATTCTAAATTTGCACTGTGTAACAAAATTACTAAGAACTGAAAAACAAGAACAAAACTTGTACCTTAAAAACCTGAACTGAAACAGTACAAAATGCATACTTTCTAGGAGATGACATATCCTTTCTAAAAGAGGAAACATTGTCTAATTAGTTTTGAAAACAAAACTCTTAGCTTCTTCTATTTTGAAAAGAGGCAAATTAATCTCACTTATATATTAATTGCTACAAGACTATGTGACAGTATGTATTTATGTGTTTTAAAAGCCACTATTTTTGAATGTGTGTTTCTAAACTAATTGTCTTATTCTTAATACTAGTGAGGGAAAGTGGTGGTGCCACAAGATAAGCACTGTACTTCAAACTACAAGGTCGGCAGCTTGAGCCCACCAACCACTCCGTGGGAGAAAGATGAGACTTTCTGCTCCCTCAAAGATTTAAAACCTCAGAAACTGCTGTTAGCTATTAGCTGGAACCGACTTGATGACACGTACCAGAAAAAAAATCTATCATTTTCAGTGTGCCAAGTTTTTGCCTCTTACATTATTCAACTGAAAATGTCATTAATTTGCAAATGAATAATTCAAAATCAATGGATTGAATGTGACACTGGTCTATCACTATCATCCACTGCCATTGAATGGATTTCAACTCAAGGTGGCCCTACTGGGCAGAGTAGAATTGCTCCTTCGGGTTTCTGAGACTGTAAATCTTTAAGGGAGCAGACGGCATCTTTCTCCCTGGGAGCAGTTGTTATTGTTAAGTGCCGTTGAGTTGGTTCTGACTCATAGCAACCCTGTATAGGGTTACCAAGGAACAGCTGGTGGTTTGTACTGCCCACCCTACGGTTTGCTGTCCAGCACCACACCAGGAGTCCATAGTGAATTTAAAACTCCGACCTTGTAGGGAGCAGCCCAACACATAACCAACAGTGTCCCCAGGCCTCTAAGTCATAAAGATTTACAGTCTCCGAATCCCTGCCAGATAGTGATATGTTGGAATCCAGTCGATTGCAATGGGTGATACTGGGAATCCATGAAATATTTATTGATTATCTTGGGTGTTTTTTTTTCTTTCTGAGAAAAGCATCATTACCTTTGCAAAGCAATATCTGGTCACTTTGTGTGAAGTATCTTGAGCAGTCTGGGCCTGGGCTGTTTTGTTTGTCAATGAGGGTAGCCCATGTTCCTGAATAGCAACGGGCATTATTCATTATATTTCAGGTTCTAAGTGTTTTATTTGGGGCATCCCGTTTTATCATAGTAAAAACATGTGGAATAAGTGCTACTTTGTCTCTGTTTTAAGGATGAGTAACCAAGTCTCCGGATAAATTTTTTTTTTAAATTTGCCACTGAGTCAATTCTCACTCTGACTGACACTATAAGACAGAGCAGAACAGCTCCTTTGGGTTTTGTTGTTGTTGTTGTTAAGTGTCGTTGAGTCAATTCCGACCCATAGTGAACCTGTGTAGGGTTTCTAAGGAGTGACTGTTGAGTTTGAACCACCAACCTTATTGTTCACAGTCCAGTGCTTATCGTACAACACCGCACCAAGTCTCAGGAGCAGACCTCATTGTTCTCCCGAGGTGTAACTAGTGGATTTGAATTGCAGACCTTGCAGTTAGCAATCCAATGCTTAACCCACAATACCACCAGGGCTCCTTACCCAGGTCTCTCAGAGCACAAATATTAGGCCCAAGAGGTGTCTTGAGTTAGAATTAGGGCCAGTAGCTGAATTCCAACATTCCAACATCATGGCCAATGGTAAGAAGATAGCAGCTAGCTATGAAGATCAGTTTTCTGTTTAACCAGCTGGCTAAGGCCATAAATGAAAGCCTGTGCCTTCTTTACTGGGAAGATTTAAGAAAAGACTAAGCTAATATTTCCCATCAGATCTAGCTCTTTCTGTTGACCCTAACAAGGATCTCGTGACCTTTGTTGACAGCACCTACCACTGACACAGGCTTGGTAGAGGGAGGATACTTACTCTCTGTTGCAGATTGAATTTGGAGGAAGGAGCATTAAGCTCTGAACTTCTCCAGGCCCATAAGACTTTGTCTCACCATTTTCATTCAAAGCTTAGGAAGGAGAAATTAAGGAAAAGAAATCAAAGAGAGCTAGCTCACCTGCAATAACAGGAATTGGCTTCATGAACATGGTGACAGGAAGCTCCATGAATTTGAGATCAAAAGCCCCACTGCCATGAAGTCAGTTTACACTAAAGGATAGAGTAGAAGTGGTCTGTAGAGCTTCAGAGACCTGAACTCTCTGAATGAGGAAGCACACACCCTCATCATTCTTCCAGGAGTGGCTGGTGGATTGGAGCAGCCAACCTTGTGATTAGCACGCTGTGCTTAACCCACTGCACCACTAGGGCTCCTTCGAGGGGCCAAACTCCTTCAGTTAAATTCCTGACTCTGCTACTTATGACTTAAAAAAAACCCACACTGCTTTTCTTAATCTCTATTTTCTCATATTTAAAAAGGTAATGAATACAGTAATAAAGGAGCTCTGATTGTATAGTAGGTTATGCATTGGTCTGCTAACCTCAATGTCAGCAGTTCGAAGGCACCAGCTTCTCTGCAGGAGAAAGATGAAGATTTCTGCTCTCATAAAGTTTATAACCTCAGAAACCCTATATAGGGTCGCTATGAGTTGGAATTGACGCTACAGCACACAACCACCATCATCCCCATAGAAGTAACTGACATCCTTATCTCAAGAGGCTGAAGATCAAATGAAATAATATAGTGCCAAAACTCTAAATAGAACTGTTTTTAAAATGATTGCTGTTTTTAATAAAGTGAGTTTTCTTTTGGAAGCTTTAATCTCTTTGTTGTTCTTACATGCCACTGAGTTGGTACCGACTCATATTGACCCTATATAGGGTTTTCAAAAGGAGCTCTGGTAGCATAGTGGTTACGAATTGAGCTGCTAACCTCAGGGTCATTAGTTTGAACTACCCGCTGTTCCACGGGAGAAAGATGAGGCTTTCTGCTCCCGTAAAGATTTACAGCCTCAGAAACCCTGTACAGGGTCGCTAAGAGTCAGAACCGACTCCATGGCACATAGCAACAACAACAACAACAGGGTTTCCAAGGAGCAACCGGTGGGTTTGAACCTCTGACCTGCAGTTACCAGTCCAGTGCTTATCCTACAGCGCCACACCAGGACTTCTTTATTCCTAAAGCATGCATAAAACCCAAAACCAAAGCAAAACAAAACAAAAAACAGCTAACAAAAATGCTTTATTCTGCATGACTACTTGAATTAGAATGTCCTCACCAAAACATTTGAACTAACTCTTACTACCCCCAAGTGTTCAAAACCCCTAGACATTTAAGCAATCTCCAAGTGCACTAATTACCGCCTAATGGGCAAATCCCATGATCTTTATAGACTTGCAATGGTAGTAAAAATTCATTGAACAAATATGAGGGAACTTTAGAAAGTTGGTGGAAAATTTCCATTGTCTTTTAATTTCATTTTCCCACAAGTTTTGTGACACCCCTTTATATATGTATCAAGTGCCTGCTGTGTGTCTGGATCCACCTTAGTCATTGGACATAAAAATCACAGGCCAAAAATGAGATTGTGTATTAGGCAGCTATTATGCCTCAAATGTTAAGTACAATCTCATTTAGTTTTTATAGAAATTCTGCAAAACAGGGCATCATAACAGTAATAACTTTATAATTGTGCATCCTGAGATTCAAGGAGTTTACGAATTTTGTCCAGCACCTTCTGGCAAGGCTTTGTAGAATTGAGATTAAAATCTAATGTCTTTATGACATTACAGCTAATAGAGTAGTTACTATCCCAAACAAAAAATCAAGACAGAAAAATAAGTCTTGGAAAAGATATGGAAGAATCAGACTCTTGTCTATTGCTGCTGGGGATGTAAACTGATATTGTTAAGTGCTGTTGAGTCAGTTCCAACTCATAGAGACCCTGGATAGCATTTCTGGGCTTTAAGTCTTTAGGAGAGCTGAAAGCCTCATCTTTCTCCAAAGGACCAGTTGGTGAGTTTAAACTGCTGATCTTGTAGGTAACAACCCAATGTGTAACCAAGTATGCCACCAGTACCCCTTAAACTGGTGTGGCAGTGGTGGTGATGGTGATAGTGTGCCATGGAGTTGATTCTGACTCATAGTGACCCTGTATAGGGTTTCTAAGACTGTAAACTTTACAGAAGCAGAAAGTCTCATCCTTCTCCCATGGGGTGTGTCGTGGACTTGAACTGCTGACCTTGCTGTTAGCAGCCCAATGTGCAACCCACTGCACTAGTAGGGCTCTTTGAAGCTGGTGTAACAGTTAAAAAAAACCCAAAAACCCATCAACTTAGAATGATCTCATTCCCTAGTCATTTCACTCTAAGTAGGTGCAGGTACATATGGTACAAGAAACAATGTGTAATTTGTTTGCTTTAATTCAAAAAAGGCTTTTCAGTAAGTTAAAAGCTGAGCATGCAGCAAATGAAAGTCTTTGTGATGAAGAGTGGGCTGTGAGTAGGGGTTGGTACAACCCTTTTATACTGAAGGCAGATTTGCATAACATTAAAGGGCAATGTAGTCGGTATGGATTATATCTCAATGCAAAGAAATCAGAAATCCTCACCACTGGACCAATAAACAACATTCTTATCAGCGGAGAAAAAATTGAAGTTGTCAAAGGACTTCATTCTTCTTGAATCAACTGTCAACACTCACAGAAGTAGCAGTCAAGAAATTAAAGGATGTATTGCATTAGGCAAATCTGCTGCACAGGACCTGTTTAAAGTGTTGAAGAGCAAAGATGTCAGCTTGAGGAATAGTGCACCTGACCCAAGCCATGGTATTTTCAATGACCTCATATGCATGTGAAAGCTGGACAGTGAAAAAGGAAGACCATAGAAGAATTGATGCTTTTGAATTATGGTGTTGGAGGAGAATATTGAAAGTGCCATGGGCCACCAAAAGAACCAATAGATCTGTGTTGGAAGAAGTGCAGTCAGAGTGCTCCTTTGAGGCCAAGATGGCCAAACTTCATCTCTCATACTTAGGACATATTTTCAGGAGGGACAAGTCGCTGGAGAAGCATATCATGTTTGGTAAGGTGGAGGGTCAGAGAAAAAGAGGAAGAACCCCAACAAGATGGATTGGCCAAGTGGTAACACTGATGGACTCAAGCATGGCAACAATAGTGAAGTTGGCCCAGGATCGGGCAGTGTTTCATTCTGCTGTGCATAAGGTCGCTATGGGTTGGTACCGACTCGATGACACCTAGCATCAACAACAACAAAAGGGCAAGTAGGAGTTGTCCCTGAGTTCTGGTGTGGCATCCTATAAGACTGTCAGTTCAAATCCACCAGCTGCTTCTCGGAAACCCTGTACAGGGTCACTTTGAGTTGTAACTGACTTGACAGGATACAAGAACAGCAGGAGTTGTCCATTAAGTCTGACCTTTGTAACCTAGGAACTTGTCTGGGTTGTGTATATTGGTGCTAGAATGGTGTTGAAAATAAATACTGATGATGAGTGTATAACATTGTAAATATAATTCATGTGACTGAATTGTACACTTCAAAAAAGGTATAAGGGTCAATGTTACCACCATCATACACTCTGTCTCCTTGTCCAGCAAATGGTATTTCTTTTGACCGTTCATTTATTCATATATACTTCAGCCTATCTAGATTCTTTCTACTCTTTCTTTCTATGAACATCACAATTATCTTCTCAGTCACTCATTTTTAAAACCATGAGGCCAACTTCTCCACTTCTTTCCAAAATATGTCAGCTTGAATCTTGATTGACTCTTCCATTTCTGTTGGCCTCATTACTTCCTGCTACTATGAGTACTGTTGTTCTGCTGCTAGCCATAGGTTTTCATTGACCAAATTGCTTTTTTCACAAGTAGATTTTCCGGTCTTTCTTCCTACTTTGTCTTAGTCTTGAAGCTCTAGTGGAAACTGTCCACCATGGCTGACCCTGCTGGTATTGGAAATACCCATAGTGTAATTTCCAGCATCACAGCAACATGTAAACAACTATAGCAAAATATTAGGAGGCAAATTTTGAAATTGTCAAGAATTTTATCCATAATCAATGCCCATGGAAGTAAAAATTGCTGTCAAGAAATCAACAATATATTACATTGGGTGAATCTGCTGCAAGAGATATCTTTAGTGTTAAAAAGTAAATATATCACTTTGAGACCTAAGGTGCTCCTAATGCAAGACATGGTATTCTCAATCACTTCATATGCATGCAAAATTTAGACAGTTAATAAGGGAAACTGAAGAACTGATGTGTTTGAATTATGGTATTGCCAAAGAATATTTAATATATTGTGGAATTCCAGAAGAACAAATATATATATGTCTTGGTAGAATTATATCCTGAATGGTAATTAGAAGTGAGGGTGATGAGGCTTTGTCTAATGTACTTTAGGTATGTTATCAGAAGTGACCAGTCCCTGGAGAAGGACATCATGAAATAGAGGGTGAAAAAAAGAGAGAAAGAACCTTAAAGAGATGTGCTGACACAGTGGCTGCAACAGTGGGCTCAAATAGCAAAGGATGGTGCAGGACAGAGCAGTGTTTTGTTCTGTTGCTACAAGTCAGAACCTACTTTATGATACTTAACAATAACCACAACCTGGTAGTGCAGTAGGATAAGCACTGAACTGCTAGCTGCAAGATTGGTAGTTCAAACCCACCAGCTGCTCCAGGAAAGAAAAGATGAAGCTTTATGCTTTTGTAAAGATTTAGTCTTGGAAATGCTAAACATGGTCAGTATGAGCTGAAATCAACTCCATGCAGTGGGTGTAACAGCAACATTGTAAGACACTTTTGCTTTTCTCTCTAAATTTTACTGATATCGTTATTGCTGTTGAGAATATACACAGCAAAACAGGGCCAAACCCAAACATTTATTACATTCTTCGAGTTGTATAACTATTCTGGTCCTCCTTTTCTGAGTTATTCCTTATTCATTAACATCAACTCAGTGCCCCCCAGTATTTTGAGCTGTTGTCAATTTGATGTCACATAGGTGTGAAACTATATATATGGGATGGAGTTGTTTTCTGAGTTTGTCCATACTTGTTAACATAAACTTGTTACCCCCTAATATTTTGACTTGCTCTAAATATTGATATAAATATTTGAGTTGATCTAAAAATGGGACTCTAACACAGGAATTGGTTGGTTTTTCCATTCTGCTGGGTTTAAAAGGAGCCATCTCAGAAAAGGAACACTGGCTCTCAATATCATCAAGAAAGAAAGCTCTTGGGCCTGAGATCCTTGGGTGGAGAAATGGTGGGGGCAGCAGCAGACGTAGTGAAAAGGAGACAGAACACTGGGCTTCCTGAAACGCAGAACGAGTAAAGCTGAATGCCTTTGGGAAGGAAGTTGGCTTGCAGAATTAGGTGCCCTTTGAGCAGTTATCAACAGTGTTAAAGGAGCTTGTACAAGAAGGGCAGAAGCCAAGGGGCTATGTGGATGAGAGGCAAAGGACCAGAGAGAGAGGTTCCTGTGGGCTGGCTGAGAAGAGGTGCTTATGTTCAGAGAACTGCTATATCCTGAGTTGTCCCCGTTTAACTTCCCTAATAAACCCCTTAATGGTGAGTTTTTTGTGACGATTGCAATGGCTTATGAAAGCCAGCAGAGGAGTAGAATGTCGTGGGAGAGATGGCTTGTGTCACACTAGGATATAGAAGGTAGGATGATGGATGGAAGCCTGCCTGACCTCTGCCTCATAGGAATCAGTCATGGCCTACAGTAGATTCTGATTTTTGTACTCCACCTTGTAAAACCAGAGGAGATCAGACATGGCCTTCATGTTATTTTTGTTCTATGGGAATTTGAAATTCTATTCTGCAGCTCCACAATCACCCTTGTTTTCTACAAAATCTTTCAACAAAATTGGCACCATCAGTTCTTCATGTCTCAAGGTAAAGGAGGCAGTTGTCTATGAGGATGGAGGCAATTAGCCATACATTTCATTTCCTTCTTCTATTCCTAACTCTTCTGCTTTCTCTGTTCCTCTATTTGAATAGAAACCATTGGATGGCTACTTACAAGCATGTAAGAACCAGACACTACACAACAAACTAGAAGACAGAACAGAAGCATTAAACATATCATTAGGCCAATTAACTTAAATGTCCCATGAAACCAAGATCTTAAACCTCTAAAGCAAGGAACCAAAACTCATGAGGTGTTTGGTTGTGCATAAGCAGCTCCAGAAGCGATTCTCCGCCCACCCCCCATAAATAAATCTATTGTACAACTTTTGCTAATTCAGCTTTTTACAGATGTACAATTTTTTAACAGTAAAAACACTTGGCTATGAAACCCTACTGTACATCAATGCTGTATTTCCATCGTAGCCCCTCTTCTCCCCCTCCCCATGGGACCCTGGTAAATAGTATTAAACTTTGGTTCCTGTACATTTGCCTTTGTTGTGTTGTTGTTGTTTTGTTGTGTTATTGTTGTTTAGTATAAGTAAGGTCATACAATATTTGTCCTTCTGTGATTAATTTCAAACAGCATAATATCTTCATGTTCCATCCACATTGTAGCTTTATCAAAACTTCGTTTCTCCTATTGGTGAAATTCTGTTACCACATTTAATTTATCTATCCATCTGCATTTAGATTGTCTCTACCTTTTGGGTATTGTGACTGGTACTGCAGTGAACATTGGTATACATGTCTCTTTTTCAGATATAATAAGCTTTTAACTAATCTTTCTGTTTTTAGCCTCTTCTTCCTTTAGCCTAATATGTAAAGTGCTGCCTGGTGAATTTTATTAAAACACACACAAAATTTGCTTTCTCAAAATCTGTGTCTTATATAACCTACAATACTCACTAAATATTCCTTGTATCCAAGGTATAGATTAAACCCTATTTTCATTCTTCTCCCTCAATGTGGCCCTTCCCAGATATGTTATCAGGGTTTTTGAGACTTACCTAAGAAGATTCATCTGAGTCCTGGTGTGACGCTGTGGGTTAATGTGCCAGACTGCAAAGCCTTTTGAACTGCAAGGTCACCAGCTGCTCCTTGGAAACCCTATATAGAGTCCCTGTGGGTCAGAACTGACTCCATGGCACTTAATAAAAACGACATTAAGATTCACCTAGGACTTAATAGTACACAATCTTCCAGGTCTTGTGTGAATATACTAAGCCGTGACCCTCAAGGATTTATAGGGTCTTGTGGGCATGAAAAGGCTCAGTCATCCTCTGCAAGGGTCCAGCGAGTACAGACACAGAGCCATGAAAGACCCCTGCTTGAAATCTTGTGCTACCATTGTGTTGAGGAGATCAGCCACTACTGCCTGACATGATGACTCTCAGCCATACCTGAGACCTCACAGCCATCCTTACTGACACATCACTAGGTGCAAACCAAGTGCCAGAACACTTAACAACACATTCATTAAGGTGAATCCTCCAAGAGGTGAGGGATTTCTCACATCTCTATGAGCATGAGATATTTTTATGTGCATACAAAATGAAATGTGTAATAGTTCAACTTGTAAATAAATGTTTAGCTAACATGTGAATTGACCTGTTTCCAAGTTTTATGTATGTACATGACATCTGTAAACATATACATATTTACACATTTATGTATATACACTTATGCATTGTTGTTGTTGTTAAGTGTTGTTGAGTCGGTTCTGACTCTTAGCAACTCTGTATTGGGTTTCTGAGGTACGGCTGGTGGGTTAGTGCTCCAGTGCTTATCATATGGTGCCACATCACAACTCCCTTACATACATGCATTGTTGTTGTTAAGTGCCGTTGAGTCAGATTTGACTCATAGCGACCCTGTATAGGATTTCTGAGGAGCGGCTGGTGAATTTGAACCGCCCAAATTGCAGTTCAAACTGACCTTGTGGTCCAGTGCATGATCCCACAGCGACATACAAGGACTTCTTAAATACTTATGTTGTTGTTAAGTGCCATTGAGTCAGTTCTGACTCATAGCAACCCTGTATAGGGTTTCTGAGGAGTAACTGGTGAGCTTAGCTTGAACCACCAACCGTGTGGTTCAATCCGACCTTGCAGTCCATTGCATTAACCTGCAGTGGCACACCAGGACTCACTATAGACATACAGTATATATACATACGGTAATATATAAACTTCTTAGTAATCAAACACCTGAGGGAAGGAATCCCTGGGCCTGGGGGCTCAGAACTGTAGTCCATTGGTCAATTGGTTTAAGGTCTAAAGTCTAAGGTCAATTGGTATAACATAATCCACAAAGACAATGCTCTACATCCTACTTTGTGAAGTAGTGATTGGGATCTTAAAGGCTTGAGTGGCCATCTAAGGTGGCCATCTTTGTCTAGAGCGAAGAAGAGTGAAGAAAATCAAAGAAGAATGGAAACAATTGGTACAAAGGACTATATGAACTTCAGCTTCTATGACCCAGAGACCAGAAGAACTAGATGGTTCCTGGCTACCACTGAGAATTGCTCTGAAAGTCATCACAATAAAAAGTCCTGGGTAGAGTGGGAGAAAAATGTGAAGCAAATGTCAAAATCATAAAAAAAGACCGGGCTTACTTATCTGAGAGTGTCTAGTAAAGACTATGGCCCTTAGACCCCCTTCAAGTCTGATGGAACTCACTACTTGATGAACTTTCAGCCAAACAGTAGCTAGGCCTATAAGGAGTCCTGTTGTGGTGCTGTAGGCTAAGCACTGACTGCAAGGTTGGTTTGAACCTCAAGGTCAGTGGTTCAAACTCATCAGCCACTCCTTGGAAACCCTATTGTTGTTGTTGTTATGTTGCTGTGGAGTCGCTTCCTACCCACACCGACCCTGTATAGGGTTTCCGAGGCTGTAAATCTTTACGGGAGCAGAAAGCTTCATCTTTCTCTCACGGAACAGCTGGTAGTTTCGAACTGCTGACCTTGCAGTTCGCAGCCCGATTCATAACCAGTACGTTACCAGGGTTGCTATTAGTGGTAACTGACTCGATGGTACTTAACAACTACTACATAAGGTGAACAGTAACACGAAGAAGGTGCACATTCAGCAAAGCTAACTGTATAAGATGTAAAGGGCAGCATTCACCCAAGGATAATGCTCAGAAGACAGCAAGTGATCGGAAACAACGAATGGAAATAGGAAACACAGTGAGGAAATGGGAAGACAGCTGCTGCATTGTGGGGACTGCAATCAGTGTCCTGAATCAAAATGTGTGTGAATTGTTGAAATGAAAACCAGTTTGCTGTTTAAAATTTCAGCCTCACAATATAAAGAAAAACTTTTTACTGTATCATATTGTGTGCATACTAAGTTTTTTTTTTTTTTTTTTTTAACCAAGTATGCCCTAACCCCAAGTTATATCAAAAGTTCTTTGCCAATAAAATACTTTGGAGACAAGGATGTGGTTTCCAAAGAATGTCTAAGATGTGTGCTATTTGCATATGAATATGGCACAGCGAAGAAAATTCTATGGGCAGTGCTTTCTCACATGGGGCTGCTATGTGTCAAAATTGGTTGTGGCATTGTAGGATAAGCATGTGACCCCTAATCACAAGGTCGGTGATTCAAACCCACCAGCTGTTCCTTGGAAATCCTATACAGGGTCTCTATGAGTCAGAACTGACTCGATGGCACTTAACAACAATGACAATAACAACATCTATATTCTCCTGGTACTTAGCATTATGAAATTTTTGTTTGTTTGTTTGTTTTGAGTCCTGGGGATGCTGTAGGATAAGCATAGGACTACTAAAGGCAAATCGGCAGTTCAAACCCATCAGCTGCTCTACAGGAGAAAGATGAAGTTTCCTGCTCCCATGAAGAGTTACAGCTTTAGAAACCCTATACTGGGTCATTATATATTCTATGGCAATGGGTTTTTGGGTTGGGTTATAGTCAGACTCTTTGACCATGAGTCCTGGTGTGGTGCTGTAGGATAAGCACTGGACTGCTAGTCACAAGGTTGGGAGTTCAAACTCACCAGCCCCTCCTCGGAACCCCTATACAGGGTCACTATGAATTGGAACTGGTTCAATGGCATTTAACAAAAACAATTTTTGACCATAAGCTCAGTGGCTTTACTTGGAATACTGGATAAAATGCCTTCTTTTTCAAGATGGAACAGACTAGTCTAGGATATGTGCTCTTAATTAGTTCCCTAGCTCTTTCTTTTTTTTTTAAATGAAAAAAAAAAAAAGCTTTTATTGTAAAAATATAAAGAGCACAACACTTGAAAATTCAACATTTTTTGCTTGTATAATGCAATAAAACCGATTACATTAATCATTGTTGTACAACCTATTCACTTCTTATAAAAGGGAACTGGCTCTGCAACCCGCTGTTGAGAATGCTCTGTTTCTTGGTAGAAAGATCTGGGGAGTGCATAGCCTTGAAGAGGTAGTTGGGGATTCTGGTGTTGTCTTTGAAACCACAGTCTTGCTCTGGTGGGAAGAGGCTGGCCTTTGACTGCAGTCTCACTCCTCATTATCTGATCCTGAACACATAATCATTCCTCAGTGTTTCTCATTTGTAAAATGTAGAGAATATTATTGATCTTATGGATTTCATCCACTGTCAAAAACTAGCTTCCCATCCATCATTAATAAGTATTTATCAACTATAATTAAGAGATGCTATTTTTATAATTATAAATTAAATGTATCAAACTAATTGAGATTATTTGTTTACTGGATGAGTTCCCTGGTTAACTCCTTAGAACAGGGACTATAAATTGCAGCTCTTTTCAGGTTCCCCAATATTTAGCATGCTGTTTTTAGGTGTCACCCATTGAACCCTGACTCCTGGTGACCCCATAAACAACAGAATGAAACAGAGTAAAGTGCCTCACAGGATAGTCAGGCACTGAATCTTTATGTGAATAGATGGCCTCATCTTTCTTTCATGGAGTAGCTGGTATATTCAAACCACCAACCTTTTGGTTAGCAAACAAGCACTTAAACCACAGCATGACCAAGGCTGCTTAAATTTAGAATTATTACTATGTTATGTGTCATCGAGTTGGTTCTGACTCATAGTGAACCTATATAGGTTTCTGAGGAAAAGCTAGTGGGTTAGAACCACCAAACTCATGGCTTATCCTGTAGTATCACACCAGGACTTGTTCTATTTCTGTACCGAACACTAACACAATTGTGCTACTTTGTGGAAGGGAGGCCTTTCTGCTTGGCAGCCTCTCTTAGATTACAGGATTTAGAATGTTGGTGATGTTTCTGAGTGCCTTTGAGTCGGTTCTGACTCGTTGTTGTTGTTGTTAGGTGCCATTGAGTCAATACTGACTCTTTTTGACCTTATGTACAACAGAATGAAACACTACAAGGTCCTGCACCAACCTCACAATCATTGCTACGTTTGAACCCATTGCTGCTGCCACTGTGACAATCCATCTCTTTGGGGGTTTTCTTCTTTTTATTGACTCTCCGTGACTACCAAGCATGATGTCCATCTCCAGAGACTCATCCCTCCTGATAATATGCCTGAAGTATGTGAGACAAAGTCTCACCATCTTGGCTTCTAAGTAGCATTCTAGCTGGACTTCTTTCAACACAGACTTGTTCTTTTGGCGGTCCATGCTACTTTTAATACTCTCCTCCAACACCATTACTCAAATGCATCAATTCTTCTGCGGTCTTCCTTATTTATTGCCCAATTATCACATACATACGAGGTTATTGAAAATACCATGGCTTGGATCAGGTGCACCTTAGACCTCAAACTAATATCTTTACTCTTGAACACTTTAAAGAGGTTTTGTGTAGCAGATTTGCCCAGTGCAATACATCCTTTGATTTCTTGACTGCTGTTTCTATGAGTGTTGATGGTTGATCCAAGCAAAATGAAGTCTTTGACAACTTCAATCTTTTCTCCATTTATTGTGATGTTATTTATAGGTCTAGTGGTGAGGATTGTTGTTTTCTTTACATTGAGGTGCAACCCATACCAAAGGCTGTGTTCTTTAATCTTCCTCAGTAAGTATTTTAAGTCCTCTTTGCTTTCAACAAGTAAGATTGTGTCATCTTCATATCACAGGTTGTTCATGAGTATACTTCCAATCCTGATGCCACGTTCTTGTTAATATAATCCAGCTGTTTGAATTTTTGTTCATCATGCAGATTGAATAAGTATGGTGAAAGTATGCAACCCTGGTGCATACCTCTCCTAATTTAATACCATTCGGTGTTTCCTTGTTTTGTTCAAACAACTGCCTCTTGGTTTTTGTAAAGGTTCCTAGTGAGCACAATTAAGTGTTCCAAATACTTATGCTCCACAATGCTATGCATATCTTGTCATAATCCATGCAATTGAAAGCCATTGCATAGTCAATAACTCACAGGTAAACACCTTTCTGGTATTCTCTGCTTTCAGCCAAGATCCATCTGACGTCAGCAATGATAGCCCTTGCTCCATGTCCTTATCTGAATCCAGCTTGAACCTATGGCAGTGTTGCAGTCGTTTTTAATTATCTTTAGCAAAATTTTGCGTGCATGCAATTTTAATGATATTGTCTAATGATTTCCACATTCCATGGGGTCATTTATCTTTGGAATACGCACAAATATGGATCGCTTACAGTTAATTGACCAGGTAGCTGCCTTTCAAATTTTGTTGCATGGATGAGTGAATGCCTCCAGTGCCCATCAGTTTGTTGAAAGTGTTCAATTTGTATTCCATCAATTCCCTGAAGTTTGTCCTTTGCCAGTGCTTTCAGTGCACCTTGGGCTTTTTCCTTCAGTGTCATTAGGTTTGATTATATGCTACCTCTTGAAATGGTTGAACATTGACCATTTCTTTTTGGTACAGTGACTGTGTATTCCTTCCATCTGCTTTTGATGCTTTCTGCATCATTCAATGTTTTGCCCATATAATCCTTTACTATTTCAAGTTGGGAATTCAATTTTTCTTCAGTTCCCTTAGCTTGAGAAATGCTGAGGGTGTTCTTCCCTTTTGGTTTTTTAACTCCAGATCTTCGCACATATCATGATAATATTTGCCTATCTTCTTGAGCTGCTCTTTGGAATTTTCTATTCATCTCTTTTACCTTCATTTCTTCCATTTGCTTTAAGCATCTCAAAACTGGAGAGCAAGTTTCAGAGTCTCTTCTGGCATCCATTTTTGTCTTTTTCTTCTTTCTTGTCTTCATAATGACCTTTTGCTTTCTTCCTGTATGATATTCTTTATGACATCCCACAACTCTGTGACCTCCAGTCATTAGTGTCTAATGCATCTAATCTATTCTTGAGATGATCGCTAAATTGAGGTGGGATATATTAAAGGTCATGAACTTGTTTTAATTTTCTTCTTCTTCATCCTAAACTTGATGAACATTTAATGGTGTGTTCCACAGTTTGCCCCTGGCCTTTGTTTGTCTGATGCTATTGCTTTTCCATCTTCTCTTTCCACAGATGTAGTCAATTTGATATCTGCGTATTCAATCTGATGAGATCCATTTGTGTAGTTGTATTTTATGTTGCTAAAAACTTCATTGGTCTTGCAAAATTTTGTCTTTCAATATTCAGCATCATTTCTTCACCAAGACGATTATTTTCAAGTGATTAATCATTTCTTTGTTTTAAACCTTTATGTTCTAATCACCAGTGATTATCAAGGCAATCACCATGATTGCATGTTTGATCAATTTCAGACTGAAGAAGTTGGTAGAATTCTTTAATTGCATCATCACTATCTTTAGTGGTTGGTGTGTAAATTTGAATAATAGTGATATTAACTGCTCTTCCTTGTAGTTATACAGGTATTACCCTATCACAGACAGTGTTGTACTTCAAGATAGGTCTTGAAATGTTCTTTTTTATGGTAAATGTGTCCCCAATCCTGTTCAATTTGTTATCCCAGGCATAGTAAACCATGTGATAGTCAGATTCAAAATGGTCAATACCAGTCCATTTCAGCTCAGAAACGATAAAACCCATGGCACAGATAGCTACTGATTGAAGAGGAAGTGTTTGTTTTTCCTGAAGATACAGTGTTCAGAGATTGGTGGTGGTGGTGGTGGATATGTGCCGTGGAGTCGGTTCCAACACACAGTGACCCTGAACAGGGTTTCTGAGGCTGTAAATCTTTACAGGAGCAGAAAACCTCATCTTTCTCCCGCGGAACAGCTGGTTGTTTCGAACTGCTGACCTTGTGGTTAGCAGCCTGATTCTTAACCACTACACTACCAGAGCTCCTTGTTCAAAAATTAATGCCTAGGATATCAATGTTTATGCATTTCATTTCATTTTTGTCAGTTTCTAATTTTCCCAGATTCATATTTTGCACATTCTATGTTCTGTTTATTAATGGATATTTACAGCTGTTTCTCTTCATTTTGAGTTGGGCCCCATCAGCAAATAAAGGTCCAAAAGGCTTCGCTTAATTCCCATTGTCAAGATCAACTCTTCCCTAGTAGCATTTTGAGTGTCTTCCAACCTGAGCGGCTCATCTTCTGGCACTATATCTGAGAATCTTTTGGTGCTCTCCATCATGTTTCAGTATTTGATATTCTTCTAGTCCTGGTATGGTGCCATAGGATAAGAGCTTGACCACAAGGTTGGTTTGAACCATAAATTTGGTGCTTCAAATTCATCAGCCATCACTATGAGTTGAAACAGACTAGACAGCACTTAACAACAGCAAAGTGGTATCTGACAGGTTTCTGCTACTATTCATAGTGTTTCTAGTGATTAAATATTTGGAACTAGCCCTTCTCTCCTTTTTAATCAGTCTTAGTTTGGAAGCTCATCTGAAACCTCTTCACCAAGGGTGACTCTGCTGGTATTTAAAATACCAGTGGTATAATTTCCAGCATCACAGAAACATGAAAGTCATGACCGTAAGACAAACTGACAGACAAGTGGTGGGTTCCAACTCATCGCGACCCTTTATAGAGTTTCCAAGATTTTGATTCTTTTTTTTTTTTTTAATGTTTTATTGTGAATTATGTGATAGTTTACATAGGAGAACATTAGTTTTACATTCATCCTATCATATATCGTTTCATTGCCATGGTTACAATCCCTTCCATGCATCATCAACCAACCAAAGGGTATATACTACAAGCCTGCCCCCCGGTTGTCAGCACACAGCCCCTCTCCCTCTCTGGGTCTACAGTCCCCAGCTGCTCCATCTCTACGTCATCATCTCTGCCTCCGTCTCAGGCATCACTGCTTCTCTGGGTAGGGTCCTGCTCTCTGCTTTTCTCCCTTGATGGTCCCAGGGACCTCTGTTCCTAGATTGAAAAGTTAATCACTCCCCTCCTTGCTACAATATGTCTACCTTTACATTTCCAACCCTCACAAGCAGTCCTGATAAAAATTATTCACTATTGTATCACAAGAGACCCGCCTAGACAGATTGGGTACTACTCAGTGGAGATTCTACTGTCCTCCACACCCTCTGAATCTAGGTTCCCTTTTGAAAGCTTGTAAGCCAGTCACTTCTTGCCTTTGTAACCCCCCCATTTTGGGTAGTCAATGTCCAAGTTGCCCATCCCTGTCTACTCTGTGTATGGGGGTGGGGGGTGGGAATGATCATTGCTGTAAGGATTTGTTCCCTCTTTTGAGCTACTGCATCCATAGGTTTAGGTCAGGTTCATCAAATTGTATCAGATTACTCTTTTTTTCCTCTTCTTTCTTCTTCTAGTTGAGCTCTGATCATCCAGTCATTGAAGCCAAGTGAAGTGGGTATTATCTGCAAGTGTGGGTGTTCTTGTGTATATGCCCTCTCTTCTTATCGGCTGGATGCTTCATTCTCCACTCTAGTCCTCTGTGGTTATGTCACTGACTCTGGGCCCAGGAGTCCCCAGGTCTTGCCATACTGCTGGCCAACCAGGTCTCCAACCAGGTTCACAGGAGTCTATTGAACATTGTAGGGCTTAGCTCACAGCTTCATTGCTGTTTTTCCCTCACTTCCCCTTATCGATGACGATTGTGGCCACCAATCAGAGCGTGTATTCCCATTGAGTCTTAGTCTTGGAAGGGGGTTTACACTGAGGGGACCCCACCACTTGCCTTGATGTCTCCTGGGCAAGCAACTTGCTTGTTCTTGTAGTAACAGTCGGTCTGCTTATATTGCTTTGTATTTTTCCTGTCAGTCTTTCTTTCAAGAAGTATCTTATGTAGGACCATCAAGGGAGGAACACACAAAAAGAATGTGGGACCTTACCCAGAGAAGCAGCAGTGCCAGAGATGGAGGCAGAGATGGGGGCATGGAGAGGAGGAGAGGCTGAGAAGAGAAAGACTAAGAACTGGTGGCCAGGAGCAGACTTGCAGAATGTGCCCTTTGGAGACATAAATTATTATATATGCCTGAGTGGGTTTTTTTGTTGTTGTTGTTTGTGTGTTTTTAAAAAAGCTAAAGTGGATAGAGAGAAATACTGTTAACTGATAGTATATGGAGGGCATTATAATCATTGTACTGAAACAAGGTATATGAATTGTTGAATATGAAACTGATGATATGCCCTGTAAACTTTCACTCAATCCACAATAAAAACCTTAAAAAAAAAAAGAAGTATCTTCTGTTCTTGTAGCCACTCCAGGCTGGTCTGCTCATCCTTTCAAGTGGAAATTTCCCATCTCTGAAGATCTGTATATAGTTCACCTATAATCTTATGTAATGCAGAGGCTCCGCAGGAAGCCTCCTTCACTGGGCACGTTGTTGCCCATTTTAGGTATTCCAATCATTTATAGGCAGAAGACGGACTTACAAGATTTCTATGGTGATGTTTCTGGCTATTCCTTTCTCTTCCCCTCCAGTGTCTATTTTATAATATAATGCAAGGAAAACCAAGATTCAAAAGACAGCCAAGCATCTAAACATTATTTCCCCCTTTTTCCCCATTCCAACCATGTCTCAATCTCTGTAACCCAGAGCCCTGTTTTTCCAAGGTTGTGCATACATCGTTATTTACCTCTGTCCCACTTAGCCTATGGAAACCTGCCTAATTGTTCTCCCATCTGCTTTGTTCTGTCATTCCCCTCCTCCTTCTTGTATATTGCCCCCCTCCCCAACACCCGAACTATCCTGTGTCTAAACCCTGCCCTGTGCTCCACCTTCCCTTACCTCCCCTCACACCCCCCGCCCCACATCCCAACAACCAGCAAAGAATCCACCACCCTTTAGTACGGGTTCTTTTTCTTAGTCATTTACAGTAGTGGTCCTATGTAGTATTTCTCCTTTTGTGACTGACTAATTTCACTCAACATAATGTCCTCAAGGTTCATCCATGTTAAGAGGTGGCATTTTTCAAGGTAGCATAGTATTCCATAGTGTGTATGTACCACAGTTTGTTTATCCATTCTTCAATTGATGGGCATCTTTAAGACTTTGATTCTTCATGGGAGCAGAAACTCTCATCTTTCTCCCTCAGAGCTGCTGGAGGACTCTACTGTGAACCTGGTGGTTTGAAGTCCAATGCTTATCGTATGGAGTCACTGTGCTTTCTCATTAAGTTAATCATAAATCAGTCTTTCATGTTCTTATCAACTGTATCATCCATGGATCATAACCCCCTCCTCTTAACACACAAAAACAATTAGAAGAGATATGTTTTTGTTGTTGTTAAGTGGTCAAATTGGTTCCTATTCATGGTATTGTGTTCCACCTCACAGCCATCCTGTATAGGGTTTCTGAGAGTGACTGGCGGGTTTGGAATGTAAACCTTGCAGTTAACAGTCCAGTGCTTATCCTCTAGTGCCATCCTGTAAAGGGTTTCTGAGTAATGGCTGGTAAGTTTGAACCACCGACCTTGTGGTTAGCAGTCCAGTGCTTATCCTACAGCACTGCACCAGGACTCTAATTAGATGTTTGTTGTTGTTAAGTGCCGTCAAGTAGGGTCTGACCCATCATGATCCTGTATAGAGTTTCTGATGAGCGGCTGATGAGCTTGAACCATTGACCTATAGTTCAAACCAACCTTGCAGTCCTGTGCATTAACCCGCAGCGCCACCCCGGGGCTCCAATTAGAGGTTTTGTTGTTGTTGTTGTTAAATGCTGTTGGTTCTGAGAGTTGGTTCCAACCCATAGTGACCCTGTGTAGGGTTTCCAGGGAGCAACTGGTGAGTTTGAACCGCCAACCTTACAGTTCAAACGGCTTTGCAGTCTGGCACATTAACAGTGCCACATCAGGACTCCAATTAGAGGTTTAGATATAGGTTAAATAAACAATCTATAATTTGAGATCTTTTTTTAAAGGCTCTTGGTTTGTAGAACAAGGTTTAAATGCCATCTCTGCTATTTATTAGCTGTGTGGCCCAGGAAACGTTATGTAACAATTAAAGCTCAGTTTATACATCAAATAATCTTTTTTGAGAAGTGTTCTGAGAATTAGGTGAAATCATGTGATTAAAAAATAATAGAATATTTTTCTGGAAGTTTTGCCACTTCATACCGTCATAGTTTCCATAATTTTTCAATCCCTGAAAGGATGATTTTAGTCTAATTCAGAAAACCCCTTTTTGAATGTCGTTCTTTGCTTCAAACGTATTTCCTTGTGGTAGGAAGTGATAAAAACACATGGCACAGACAGCTACCGATTGAAGAGGAAGTTAATAGTGTTTGTTTTACCTCCAGATATAGTGTTCAAAGATTAAAAATAAAAATGTGCCTTGCCAAGTGTGGAAAATACACAGAATTCTTTGATTAAAGGATTACAATGGATTTAACTTATGAAATTTACTTTCTTTGATATTTATTAAAAGAAGTACTTTTCATATTTAAAATTTTCAGACTTTACATTTTATTTTATGAACACTACTGTTTTAAATATCCAAATAAGCTCTGGTAGTGTAGTGGTTACCAGTAGGGCTGCAAACCACAAAGTCAGCAGTTCGAAACTACCAGCTGTTCCGCGGGAGAAAGATGAGGCTTTCTGCTCCCGTAAAGATTTACAGCCTCGGAAACCCTGTACAGGGTCGCTATGAGTTGGAATAGACTCCATGGCACATAACAACAATAACAACTGTTTTAAATATCCAAATATTTTCATATATATGTGGGATTTATTTCTTCGTGACCTCACAGACTCAAAAAACAAGTGAAGGTTTAGAGTAAAGCATTTTGAAACTGTTGACAAGTGCAAATGGTGCTCTTAGGAATCTATGTCAGTATTGCTTTTGAGGAAACAGTGTTTTAGTTTGTTTTAAAGCTACAACAATCAGATGAAAACAGGGCTGTGTACTTTTCACATCTGTGTACTGAAAATAACCCCACTTTGACTGTGTAGTATTGCTTGTCACAAAAGCCAGCTCAGTTCTTTTCAGAGGTGTCTGTACACCCCAAAATTTGGGGTGTTACTAGAGTTGGCAGAGGTGAGATGAAATGGGGTGGGTGTGTCACAACAGAAGGCAGGGGATTAAGAGAATATGGAAGAGTGACAATAGATGCTATTTTGGAAAGTCAAAACATTTTCATTTCGGGAAACAAATTCTGTAGTTTGGAAGAAAGGAAGCAACATTAAAAAAATGTCTTTAATTTAATGGAATGAAATGGTTTAGTATTGCATGAGTGTCATTTTGACTTTTGCTTAATATTGCCACCAGAGCACCTCTAGTAACTCATGTCCTCCTTCATAAGGAGTGAGTGGAATTGATACCTTTTTTTGCTTGTGTAGACATGGAATATCCCAGTATATATACTGAAGCATGTGGTGTTTTGTGTTTGTATATAGTAAAAGAGAAGAATCTTATAGCACAGTAAATCACTTTGGAGTCCTGGTGTGGCACTGTCGGAGAATACACTGGATCACAAAGTCAGTTTGAACCACAAAGTCCGCAGTTCAAACTCACCAGCCACTTCTAAGAAAAACTATGGTGGTGGTTATGTGCTCTGGAGTTGATTCCGACTCATAGCAAACCTGAATAGGGTTTCCAAGGCTGTAAATCTTTACAGGAGCAGAAAACCTCATCTTTCTGCCATGGTACAGCTGGTGGTTTCCAACAGCGTGACTTGTCACTACGCTACCAAAGTTCCTTCAGAAACCCTATACAGGATTAATATGAATCAGAACCAACTTGACAGCACTTAACAACAACAGATCACTTTAGAATTATGTTATGCTTTCTCTAGATATGTTCCTACTATTGTGAACCCCTTTCACTCTTTAGGAAGTTCTGCTCTGATAAAGTTCATATAGAATGGTTTTCTCTATCTCTGCTTTCATAACGCATTGATTTTGTTGAGTGTTCTCTCTGTTGCTATTTACACAGGGTCCGTTCTGCACTAAGAGCTGATGGTTGTTATTTTTTTTTCTCAGACAACCTGAGGGTCAAGTCAGTTGGAACAAAAAGAACAACTATCTGGAGGCCACATAATTGCTGCTTCTTGGTTGCCTTTCTTTGTGGCAACTCCTAAATGTAGTCTTACATTTTTGGTATTTCCTTCTATCTTTTTGTTTTTAAAATGTTGTGCAAAGTATACTGATGTTTTTAGTTGAGTTATTAGTTGAGTTTTGGCCAAGTCATTCATCGCCAGAGGCAGTTATAGCATCATGAACACACTCCAAATGCACCACAACTCTGGTTCTCACTGCTGTCATTACAAAAAGATATATCCACTTGATCCAGGAAGAGGACGGAGATACATAAACAGAGCCTGATTTTGTCATAATAAAGACAGAGTTGCTTGAATGATCCCCGAATTATTTTTCTGGAGCCAAAGCTGTCATGATTGTAGTTGCTTCACCAAAAATGTGTATTCACACTTTCAATAAACAAGTGGGCAACTGTTCTGATATGCCATCCTACTATGCATGTCTTGTTTTGTTGACTCGTTATAGTTCCTCCACTTTTTATTGAATTTACTGGTGTCTGATGGCTTCTTCGCTTGCCAGTGAGGTCTTTCCAGCTGTGAAAGGAAATTAGTTTTCTATTTGAATATACAATTCCAGGAAATTATCTATTAAGGTTATAGGCAGCAAAGGAAGCTTTGTTTTACATTTTTTGTGGTGTTCTTGGGAGTAAAGGGGAAAAGGTTGAAGTAAGTGTTCATGATTGGGCAGTTCAATTTTGCTTTTGATTAATATTACTTATGTAAAATACAGTGTGCTAAAGATGGTCAGCAATAGCGTACGTATGACACTGAAAAGTTATCCTCCATGTAGCAAGCCATCTTTCATGGACTGTTTACATATGTATGTATACAACTGGAGCCTTTGGGTATCTGATTGAATTGCTTCTTGTTGATGTTATGTGCCGTGGAGTTGGTTCCGACTCATAGCGATCCTGCACAGGGTTTCCAAGGCTGTAAATCTTTACGAGAGCAGAAAGCCTCATCTTTCTCCCGCGGAACAGCTGGTAATTTGGAACTGCTGACCTTGTGGTTCGCAGCCCAATTCGTAACCACTATGCTACCAGAGCTCCTTATATATTGAATTGATGTTGTTGTCAGGTGCCATCGAGTCATAAGTGACTCATAATGACCCCATGCACAGCAGAATGAAACAATGTCCGATCCTGGGCCAACCTCACTACCGCTGCCACACTTGAGTCCATCAATGATGCCACCTGGCTGATCCATTTCGTTGGGGGTCTTCCTCTTTTTCTCTGACCCTCCACCTTACCCAGTATGACATTCTTCTCCAGCCATTGTTCCCTCCGGACAATATGTCCAAAGTATGAGAGACGAAACTTAGCCATCTTGGCCTCCAAGGAGCACTCTGGCTGCACTTCTTCCAAAACAGATCTATTGGTTCTTTTGGCAGTCCATGGAACTTTCAGTATTCTCCTCCAACACCACAACTCAAAAGCATCGATTCTTCTATGATCTTCCTTATTCATTGTCCAGCTTTCACATCCATATGATGCTATTAAAAATACCATGGATTGGGTCAGGCGCACCTTAGTCCTCAAGCTGACATCTCTGCTCTTCAATACTTTAAAAAGTTCCTGTGCAGCAGATTTGCCCAATGCAATGCATCATCTGATCTCTTAACTGCTGCTAGACCCACAAAATGTAAGGTTTAGAGAATCTTTTCCAAATCCTTAGGGGTCAGATGTGTTTTGGAACGGAACTTTTATCAAATTTTATAAAGGTATTTTTAAGGATGTACCCTGTGTTACCTGGTACGTCTAGTGTGATCTAATGAGTCTTGGGGGTGCTGTGGGCTAGATAATGGGCTACTAACTGAAAGGTTGGTGGTTCAAAACCACCAGTCACATTTCAGGAGAATGATGAGGCTGTCTACTCCCGTAAAGATTTATAGTCTCAGAAGCCCTAAGGGACAGTTCTGTTGTGTGCAATAGGGTCACTGTGAGATGGAATCAACTTAGGTGTGGTTAGTGACATCTGGGACAACTCCCCAGAATAAAGCAAAGAAACACACATGCAGAAACTATTGCAGTGAAATTTATAGATGTGTTAATACTAAATAGGATCAGTAAAGATTAAAATGAGTTTCATGTCTATTTGGGTCTTTTTTTTTTTTTTTGGACTGCAAGATGAATTATGTTATAATGGGTTTTATTGCCAAATGAGTTATGAACAATCTTTTGTTCTTTAATTGTGGATAATGATTGTTGTCTGCTACCATAAAGATTTATAGGTTTACAGACATTCTGAGTCAAGTCAGTGGTTTTTAAGGGATTGTAGACTTTAACAAAAGAAACTTTCTCTTCTTTAGAGGTTTCAACCTTCCTTAGTTAAAAGGGGGTTGGTCCAGCCACCCAGCTTACTGACCTGGGGCCTGTTTCTCTTCAGCTCCATTCGAGTCCTGGATGTAGGTTCTTCAGTGCTAGGAATATTCTTTCTTCTAAAGGTGTATACTGAGTGCTCAATGATTCCTCTGCTGCATTCAATCTCTGTTTCAACTGTTCTATGTCTGGATTTTCATCCTTTATACCTAGTGTATTTGCCCCTGTGTGCATTACAATATTAGTGATAATAATTATCTTTGTTTCTATTTAGTGGATTAACCAAATACAAGTCTTAACATATGATCTTTGACTGATCTTTTACAGCTGAATTCTATCTTAAAAACCTCTTATCCATAAAATAAGGACTGGACTTGAAACCCACCAGCCACTCTGCAGGAGACAAATGAGGCTTTATGTTCACACAAAAGATTTGCAGCCTCAGAAACGCTACACAGGGTCACTATGAGTCAGAACTGACTCAACCATACTTTATAACAACAACAACAAATGTTGCTCTTCTTAGGAGGGTGCTAGTGTATCATTGTAGGACAAGCACTGGATTGCTAACCATAATGTCGGCAGTTCAAATCTACAAGCTACTCCATGGAAACCCTATACAAGGACTTTACAAGTCCAAACCAAATTGAAGTCAAGTTCAAGTTGTCAACAATAACAGAAGCGTATCAACTGAACTATCACTGAATAGAATGAACCCTCATCTCTTATTCAAAGAACTTGTCACAGGGTTTTCTCTATCACTGACATACTTCAGGTACTGAAGATCTCTGGATATTACCTTTTCTTTACTTTTCCACTTGAGATGAAGTCTTTTAAGTGAAATCTAAAACAGGAATTTGGATTTCTCTGTTCTAATCTTCACTTTGCCTTTCAAAATATTTATAGAAATGAATTTGATGATATACTTCCTAGGACTTTGGTTTTCTTTTCTAAAAATGACAAAGTTGAATTAGAGAATTTTTAACATTTCTAACAGCTTAGAAATTCTGGGGTAAAATATCTATATGACAAGAGATAGAAAGTTGACTAGTGCTTGCCAGGGGTTGAGGGGAGGAGAAAATTAGGAGTGACTATTAATGGGCAGGAGGTTTCTTTCTAGGAGAATGGAAATGTTCTAAGCTAGTGGTTATGGTTATACAACATTGTGAAAAAGTTAACCCCCTGAACTGTACAACTTAAAATGCTGTCGTATGTGAACTCTATCTCAATAAAAGAAAATGATTTACATAATTTTAAAATGTCAATTCAAACTAGGCTTTAGAAAAATGTATGGGCCCCCAAAATTATTCTGAGCAGAAAAATTGAGCTTAGTTAAATTCAGAAAACAAATGAAAATGTACAGCAGATCTTTATCCTCATCTCTTTCCTTTAAACTTTTATTGATTTGCATAATAATTAAAATATTGTTGTTGTTGTTGTTAAGTGCCTTCAAGTTGGTTCTGACTCACAGCGACCCTGTATAGGATTTCCAAGGAGCAGCTGTTGAATTTGAACCACAGACCTCATGGTTCAAACTGACCTTGTGATTTAGAGTTCTCATATAAGCTTATCTAGAAGCAGCTTTGCGATAAAACTATTTTTTCCAGAATATTAAATGTGTGATATTAAAAAAATTTGTTTTTACAGAGTGCTTGACCCTATTTTATATGGTTTTAAATTCACATAGCTGTTAAAAAAAAAAAAAAAGAGCATTTTCTTTAAATCTCAACAATTTTATTTAAGAATTGTTTGCTGCATACTTTGAATTGCTGGACTTAATTTGAAGTTCTGTTGCCCTCCTCTGTGCCGTTTCCAATCAGGTAAATTTCCGAAGATAGGCTGAGAAAAATATGACCACTTTGCTTTCAGAGTGTGCAGTATATATGCAGATCTGACATACTCGAAACAGAGAAAACAGATACCATAAAATTCAGTCTGAAGGCATTAAACTGTTAGTGTTAACACTTAGGAGCCCTGGTGCTATAGGGTAATCATTCGATTGGTAGCCATAAAGTCAGTGGTTCAAACCCACCGTCCACTCCTTGGAAACTCAGCACAGGGTTGCTATGAGTCAAGCCTACTCCACGGCACTTAAAAACAATAATCATGACATCTAGCTTTCTCTTGTTTAAATGGTACCTGGGGATATGCATTGTATGTTAGATATTGATAGTCGTTATGACTTGCCTGACTTTTTTACTTACTGTGTGGCCATTCTTGCTCAGGGATCATCTACAGTGTATAGCTTCCATCTGGAAATGGTCTTCTGCTTTGAACTCACAAAATGATGTTGTTTTTGTGTCATTTAATGTCTGCTTTATTTGCTTTGAGACTTCTTAATAGAGAATAATGAAAGTTAAGAATTCTTTCAGGGAACAGATAGTGTCAAAACAGTAATCAGATACTTTTATGATACGGTTTCCCTGTTTACAAAGTAAAATCTAGGCACAGTCTTTATTGACAACAGAGAACTCTTTCAAATTATTTATTTTGTCTTTCTACTGATCTTGAATTTCTGGATTTTTTTTGTGGAGACATGTTTGGATTCATAAGGCATATTTACATTAGTCAGCTGGCTTCTTAGTTGTTTGTATTATGCATCAGTTTGTGCTGGGGGGGGTTTGTTTGTTTGTTTGGTGTTTTTTTTTTTTTTGCAATAAAATCTATGAGACTAAAAATAATTAAATATTATAGCAAAGGATTAGTAAAAACTTTTGTGACAACTTTGCTCTCTTTACAAATCACACTAATGACTGCTTTGCTTCTTAGTAATTTTCCATTTGTAACACTTTATACCTGAATACACACATGTAATGCAATTGAACAAGAAAACAATTATCTGTCTGGTGGAAATAATGTACTTATCTCATTGAAACAATTGACTTGTTTAAAAATATGCACAAAGTTTCAGTTCTGTTCAGACTGTGGTTACCTATAATTTGTAAAGAATTTTCAGGAAGATTAAAATCCCATCATGTAATGGGATCAGCAATTGGATCAGATGATTATGAATGATAAATTTCTGTGAATTATTCTCTTCTCAAGTAGCTCTGGTAGCATAGTGGTTACGAATCGGGCTGTGAACCGCAAGGTCAGCAGTTCGAAACGACCAGCTGCTCCATGGGAGAAAGATGAGGCTTTCTGTTCAGGGTTGCTATGGGTTGGAACCAACTCAACGGCACTTAACAACAACAACAACAACAACATACAAACCTGCAGTTGGAGCCATTTTGTAACTGAGGACCTTGCTTCAATAATCTATGAGTCTTGGCTGGATCCCTGGAAAACTGCTCTCAAAGTCTGTGTCTTCCTGTGAAACTTCATGTTGACGTGTGGTTTTTGTGTCAGTGGAATGTTTCAGCACTTTTCTGGTCTGGCTCAAATGTTTCTTGGCATTTTCTGTGGAGTCTGGCCTAACCATCTATAGGATCACATTGGATTCCGGAGATGCTCCAAGAGCTGTAATTCATCTGCAAGCTAAATTGGGATTTTATTGGGTTTTGGTAGAAGGTTAACACTGTTGGGCACTGTTGGGTTCAATGTTTTTAATAATATTTCCAAAGGCATACTTGCTTAAAAACTAGCAGAGAGAGTTTGCTTTTTGTTTAGCTCAGCTCTTAATCTTCTTATATTTGACCTTTTCCACAGAGGTCAATGTCCTATTTTAATCCCTTATTATAATTGTTTGCCTTCCTCAGCATTTTCTAAGGCTACTGCACATCAACAAGTTTTCCTTCTTTCTTAAAGAGAGACTGCTCTGCCTCTTGGTTGACTTAGCCTGCTGAGTTGGGACTGAGGTGGAGTTTTATTTTTACTTTAAAGGTGTCGACAAAACCAGTTCTTTTTAATTATAGCACTATAGAATGTTGGTGACTGTGGGTGCTCTGGAGATCATTCTGCCTGCCCTCTTATTTTACATAAGCGTATCCAGGTCCCAATCTTAGAGTTTTTTCTATAAGCTGTGGTGGCACTGTAGGATAATCGCTAGACCTCAAGGTCGCTTTGATCTTGAAAGGTCAGTGGTTCAAATTCACCAGCCACTTCACTTCTCATAAACCCTATACAGGGTCACTATGAGCAAGAACTAATAGGAAGACACTAAACAACAAGAAAGTGGTGACACTGTTAGCATGAAACTCAGATCCATCTCACAAAGAGCAGTTCTAAGGAAGCCCCCAAACTGCTTCAAGATCCACCCCCATTCCCTGTCACAGAGTTTCTACCATTAGATTTTTCTTTTCCTTAATATTTTTGAAAATATTTCTACCATTTTTTTCTTTTCCTTAATATTTTTGAAATTTTAACTCTCCAAACTTCATATTAATTTGGAAAACCAGGCAGAAATATGTTTTACACTTGATTGGGGTTCCAGAGTGCTATGCACATGACTTTATGACTAATTATGAACCAACTAAGATATAAATACAGGAAAGAGAAGGGAGTAGAAACAACAGTCTTCGTCCAGATAATGTTAGATTTGATAACACACAGTGGGTCCAAGGCTGAAGCAGACGTCCTGTGTTTATCCCCTCAATTGGTTGAACTTTGCCACTAGTCACAGGTCAAGAAGGTATGGAACTGCTGCAGTTTTTCCAGCTAACCACAATCTGTAGAGTTGTTCCCAAACGAGGACTAGAAGGCCAGAACCCTAGGGTTTCCTGTCACTGTCCCTTTTCCAATGTGGACCCATCAAAGCAGCCCATTCCCCACCTGTGGGCAGCAGAGGTGAGATAGGAAGACAGATATACACCTTCCTTCAAGGAGCTCACCTTCTACTGTCTTTGTCTTTTTTTCTTGGTCATTCCTGTG
Organism: Chrysochloris asiatica; assembly: GCF_000296735.1. NCBI lineage: Eukaryota > Metazoa > Chordata > Mammalia > Afrosoricida > Chrysochloridae > Chrysochloris > Chrysochloris asiatica. Next base: position 36,195,418 of record NW_006408524.1, on the reverse strand, counting down.
TCCCTCCAGCATTATGGTATCAATGTCATTTACTTATTAATTGTTTTTTCCTTGCAAGATGAATTATTTTCTGATTATTCTCCTAATAAACTTGCAAAGTCAAGTACAATAAAATCAGCCTAGACAGCTGATTATGTACATTTGAGGAAAATAAAAATAATTAGGCAGTATTAAGAGATGGTATCTTATACATGTGTTCAGAATGGAACATGTGGTCACAGTAATGGAAGACAAAGAACTTTTCACTCCTTCAACAATATGCTGTTCTTGCATTTTTAGGAAGAGAAAGGTGGGGATGAATTTTACCTCTCTATTTACCGTCTTTTTATAATCTCTAGATGCCTGCCAAAACCAATTTTTACATTTTAATAAATATTTCCCCATCTATCTAGGATTCTACTAGCTTGTACTACATTTTTTTTTGGCCAGATATTTTTGAAAGATTATCTTATTTCTTTACTTTCCACATCAACTTTCTTCAAGACATTGACTATAATAGACCGGAGAATATTTACATTTCCTTCCTATTAAGGAATTTTTTTCTTAGCATTTCCTGCTTTATGCAATATTTTGCACCTGTGTGCAGGCACTTGTACTTAATTCAGAGATAAAATTGAAAAGTAATTTTAAATTATGATGTTTTAGACACTCATACTGCCTTCTCTGTTGGTGTGTTTAGCTTGCTGGGTTTTTGCTCCCACTTAGTAGATTGAAGCCTGAGATTTAAGTAAGATACTGACTTGTGGACTGATAGATTTAAGATATTAAGTATTATACTGGGAATCAAACTCATCTTTAAGATGATATGTTTCTGAAGAATGAGTAGTTTAACTTCTTTGGATTAATCATAATATTTTGTTGAGTGGATATACTAAGTATCTCTTACAGTGGAAACTGGAAGATGTCACATAGGAAACAGCATAGAAATAGGTCTCTATACACAGCAAATGGCCTTAAGCAGTAGAGAGTACTGGGAGAGACCTTGAAACATATCTTTGCTTCAGTTTACTCATCAGCAGCAAAGATATGAATGTTTCACAAAGAGAATAATAGCTGTTGTCTACCTAAAAGGATTTTCATGAGAATAACTGAATTAATGACTATTGGGTTAGTGGATCATAATTTCAGCTGTGTTATTTAAGCATTTCACTGTTATTTTGAACAACTAAACTGGAGAGATTTTCAGTATACAGTAGAAAAATTGCTGACTTATATTTTTAAAAGTGAACTGGGCATCAAAAAATTGTGAGCCTTAATTGTTAAGTGCTGTTAAGTTGATTCTGACTCATAACGACCCTGTGTAGGGTTTCCAAGGAGTGACTGGTGAGTTTGAACTGCTGACCTTGCCATTCAAACCGACCTTGTGGTCCAGTACTTATCAGGTGAAGGAAAATTACTAATTAGATAATTGTTGTTGTTAAGTGCCACTGAGTGAGTTCCAACTCATCTCAAACCTGTCAAGTGTTTCCAAGGCTTGAAATCCTTTAGGGAACAGAAAGTCTCACCTTTCTCCTGTGAATCTGCTGGCGGACTTTTATCGCTGACCTTGTGCGTTCACATTCAACCACAAGAGATCAATTTTCTCATGTGAGGAAAACTGAGGGAAAAGTTTTAGGGAAACCTAAAAGCTTTACTTTAATTTGTATAATAATTAACTTGGCTACATAAATATCAGGAAGAATAATTAGAAAAACAGATTATGTTGAATGTCTAAAGAAATATGTTTGACAACTTTTAAATTAGTTTCCTCCCACACACCAGTTTCTAGTTTGTTCTGGCATACCAGATGTGTCGAAACACAGTGGCTGATCCGTGTATAGCTATGTTAACACCTGTGATCATGGAATAGCAAATTTTCTCATTTTGGGTGTATTCAATGAAGCCAAAATTAGAAAGAACACTATATTTTACAGAAAATGAGATATATGGAGCTTTTAAAAAAAGATATATACAGTATACCTTTCCTCCAAACATACACATTGTTGTTAAGTGCTGTTAAGTTGGTTCTGACGCATAGCGACCCTGTGTAGGTTTTCCAAGGAGTTACTGCTGAGTTTGAACCACCAACCTTGTGGTTGAAATCAACTTTGTGATCCAGTGTTTATCCTACAGTGCACACCAGGACTCAAACCTTTTAAAAGTTAATGTTCAGGTTTGTGTCCAAATGGTGAATGTTCAGGAACTAAAGCAAATTTTATCCTGGCTTTTCATAATCATACTCCAGTGGCATGAAGTAAGGGATAATTGGTGGGAAAGAGTGAAATAAAAGAAGTGACTAGGAAAGATTTAAAAACATATGTATTTCTTTTTATGCTTTCCAGCTTCTTTAAATAAGCCAATTAATTTGTTTTTAGCTTGAAACCTATTGTAGTACTTGGTAATCATAGAGAAAATGTATTTTGCGAGCATTTTATGAGGGGGTAGCCTTCAAAAAGTTAGTGGAAAAATGGATTTGAAAGATCATGGAACATTTACTTGAATTTATTTGAAGCCCCCCTCATATTTTCTCTTTCATATATGTACTGTTCTCATTATTTTAAAAAAGTTTTTATCATATTAAATGCCAAGGCAAATACCATATCCAAGAAATACTAATTTCTTTTATAGGGATTAGTTTTATTTTTCACCTTGGCTTTTTCTTTGACCCTTCAGTATGTCCTTATTTTTGAACATCTGCTACTAATAAATTATATAATAATTGTTATTGTTATTGTAACGTGCCTTCGAGTCAATTCCAACTCATAACGACCCCATATAGGGTTTCCGAGAAGCGGCTGTCGAGTTTGAACCACTGACCCTGAAGTTGAAACCGGCCTTGCAGTCCAGCGCATTAGCCCGCAACGCCACAACAGGACGCACACTAACAAATTATATAATAATAGCTAACATAATTTTTCTCTCAATGATTAATATTGAATAAATGATGTTATAATAGAAAAAGAGATATGCCTCAATGTACCAGTTTGTGCAAATTGTCTTATATCCTTTTCAGATTACATCAAGTTTCAATTTATATTGCAGTTACGTGTTTTATAGTTGTTAATGACTATAGAATATGTCTTCAAGGGTGGTTGTTTGATGAGCTGTAGTTTACTTAGTCATTCCGCTGATACTACAGATTTAGATTTATAGTGATTTGCTGTTGTAAATTCAGTTCCCATGAATGTCTACTGCATGAATCCATGCTTTTCTTTTGTCTTATTTACTTCATTTAAATTTTCTGGACTTAAATGATTAGGTTAAAGGAGTTAATACTTTTTTTATTGGCTAAAAATGTCTGATTTTTAAAATTGCTTTTGAAATATTTGTTATGATAGTTTCTGCATGTAATCTGCCAACCATAATACCTTGTTTTTACCTGTTTTACTTTTGCAAGAAACTGAAGAGTGTTGAATATTATTTTTAAAAGTTTTGTACTGATTCAATAAATATAAAGAACTTCAGCATTGTTTAAATATTCATTTCTTTGACAAAATATTTGAATGTTCTTTTCTTATGTGTATTTAATAATTTGATTTCTTAGTATGTGCCATTTTACTGACCACTTCATTTTTGTCTTTATGTTTTTCTGTCAGATTATTTATTTCCTCTATGCAACATAGGAATCAACTTTTTTTTTGTTTTGTATTTGATAAACATATTTCTGCAATATGTTGTTTATATTTTTACCACAACTAATCTGCAAGATGTTATTTCTCTTCTTACCATGATTATTGCTTTTTTTTAGTATTAAATGCTAAACTATTATACAAAATTACCATCTTTTCATCTTTTATTGACTCAAAGTTTAGGAAATCATTCCTTAAAATATGCTCAATTTTATCTGAGGATAATTTTTATGAGTGAAAAATTTCAGTGATTAAGCACTCAGGGGCAGCTCTAACTCACAAGCTGCTCTTCGTAGGAAGATTCGATTGAAATATGTGGAGATTTTACATATATACCCACTCCTGGGTGGCACTGTAGGATAATCCCTGGACGGCTAACCTCAAGGTTGGGGCTTTAAACCCACCAGCCCTATCCAGGGTTGTCATGAGTTGCAGCAACTTGTTAAGTGATACTGAGTCAGTTCTAACTCATAGCAACTCTGGATAGTGTTACCAATAGCTGGTGGGTTTGAACAGCTGATCTTGTGGTTAGCAGTCCAGTGCTTATCTTACAGAATCACACTAGGACTTCATACATATATTTATATATTGTTGTTATTATGGTTGTTAAGTGCTGTCGAGTCAGTTCAGACTCATAACAACCCTGTCTAGTGTATCCGAAGAACAGCTGGTGAGTTTTAACGACTGACCTTGGTGTTGGTAGTGCAGTGCTTATCCAACAGTGCCACACCAGGACCTCATATTTATATATGTTGCTGTCGAACGCCGTCAAGTTGGTTCGATCCATAGTGACCCGGTATTGGGTTTCTAAGGACTGGCTGGTGAGCTTGAACCGCTGACCTTGCAGTTCAAACCAATTTTGTAGTCCAGCACATTAACCCACAGTGCCACATCAGGACTCTCTGTTTCTGTCTCTCTATATATGTGAAGAGCACGGTCAGCATTCCTCAAGAGGGAACTGAAGAAAAAATTCAAGCCTTGACTTGCAATATTGAAATATTCTATGGGCAAATAATGATGCAGAAAGCATCAAAAGGAGATGGAAGGAATATATAGAATCACTGTACCAGAAACAGATGGTCAATGTTCAAACATTTGAAGAGGTAGCATATGATGAAGAGCCGATGATACTGAAGGAAGAAGCCCAAGGTGCACTTAAGGCATTGGCAAAGAAAACAACATCAGGAATTGATGGACTACAACTTGAGATCTTTCGAAAAACTGATGCAGCACTGGAGGCAATCACTCATCTATGCCAGAAAATTTGGAACAAAACTACCTGGCATCTGACTTGAAAAGATCCCTATTTGTGCCCATTCCAAAGAAAGGTGACCCAATGGAATGCTGAAATCATTGGGCAATATCACTAATATCCATACAAGCAATTTTTTGCTAAAGATAACTAAAATGCCTGCAATCAAACATTGACAGAGGTTCAAGCCAGATTCAGAAGAGGACATGGAATAAGGAATATCTTGTTGATATCAGATGGATCTTAGCTGAAAGTAGAGAATACCAGAAAGAGGTTTACCTGTGCTTTATGGGTTACAAGAAGGCTTTCGATTGTATGGCTCATGACAACCTATGGACAAAATTGCACAGAATGAGTATTCTGAAACATTTAATTGTGCTCATAAGGAACTTGTGCATAGACCAAGAAGCAGTTGTTCGAACAGAACAAGGGCACAATGAATGATTTAAAATTAGGAAAGATGTGCATCAGGGTTGTAGTCTTTCACCATACTTATTCAATCTGTATGCTGAGCAAATAATCCAAGAAGCTGGATTATATGAAGAAAAACATGGCATCAGGATTGGCAGATTATTTATTAACAATCTGTGATATGCTGATGATAGGGAAGTGAAGAGGGCTTAAAATACTTACTGATGAAGATCAATGACGAAAGCCTTCCGTATGGGTTGCAACTCAATGTAAAGAAAACAAAAATCCTCACCACTGGACCAATATGTAACACCATGATAAACGGAGAAAAGTTTGAAATTTTCAAAGACTTCATTTTGCTGGGATCAACCATCAACATTCATGGAAGCGAAATAAGTATTGAATTAGGCAAATCCTTTGTACAAGACCTCTTTAAAGTGTTGACGAGTAAAGATGTCAGTTTGAGGACTAAGGGGTGTCTGACATAAACTATGATATTTTCAATAACCTCATATTCATGCAAAAATTGCACAGTGAATAAGGAGGACCATAGAAGAGTTGATGCATTTGAGTTATGGTGTAGGTAGAGAATATTGAAAATACCATGGACTACCAAAAGAACAAACAAATCTGTGTTGGAAGAAGTACAGCCAGAGTGCTTCCTGGAAGCCAGGATGGACAACTTCATCTCTCATACTTCATATGTATTATTAGGAGGGATCAGTCCTATCATGTTTGGTAAACTGGAGGGTGGGAGAAAAAGAGGAAGGCCCCCAATGAGATGGATTGGCACAGTGGCAGCAGCGATGAGCTCAAATGTAGCAATAATTATGAGGTTGACGAAGGATCAGGCAGTGTTTCATTCTGCAGCGGCTCCTTGGAAATCCTATGCAGGGTCGCTATGAGTGGAAACCGACTTGATGGATCAACCATTTATTATTATTAATAACTTTGAAGTTTGATAAGATTTAGTATTTATATAGACAGGAAGGGCTTATTAATTTTTGAAACCAACAATGGTGGCTGTGGTTGTGTGCCACTGAGTTGACTATGACTCATAGCGACCCTTTGTAGGGTTTGTGAGGCCATAAATCTCCCACGAAATGATTGGTAGATTCAAACTACTCACCTTGTGGTTAGCAGCCTAACTCGTAATGTACTATGCTACCAGGGTGCCTTGATACCAACATTTTGGTTGTTAAGTGCCGTTGAGTTGATTTCTACTCATAGCGATCCTGTACAGGGTTTCTAAGCAGTGGCTTGTAAGTTTGAACCACAGACCTTGCAGTTCAAACCAACCTTGCAGCCAATTCTTATCCTACACCAGACACCAGGCCTCCAATAATAGATCAGTGAAAAAGTCTAGTGCCTAGAAAGTAATATTCCTTTGAAAACCTGATTGGAATTGTGGAGCACAATCTGTTTTTTTTTTTAACCATGAAAGCCTGTGATTGATCGTTTTAGCCATGTGAATTACAGTTTTTATCATTGTAGCTTCTAATTGGCAACAAAGAGGGGTTATTGTGCAAAGGATTTAGGAAAATGAAATGTAAACACACATCAACACATCAAATATTAATAATTTCTGGAATTCTAGTAACAAGTTTTTGAAACCCTTCTGTAAAAAACATGGAATAAAGATTATTTTGTAATTTTAGTTTTTTAAAACTTTGCTTCACTTAAAACTATTTTTGTATTTGCAAATTAAGTAAGGGGTAAGCAGGACCTTAGTGACGTCAATAAACAAGTCCCAGGGGATGCCTGTCTTTCTGCTTTCTCTTTTGTGTAATTCTTTTTATATACAAGAATACTTCTCTTGGCTGGGATCCCATTAAAAAAAAAAAGTAGAAGTGTGGGTGGATGAATATTCCCAGGGAGACTCCTTGAATTTCAGCCTTTCAATTACTTGATTATTCTTGTGGCTGCAAAGATGAAAGAATAATGGGCAATTAGTTTCCTACCATAAAATGTAATATGGGTAGACACAGAACTGCTGACTTGAATAAATGGATGGCCTTTTGAAAATTCTTTTCTTTTTTTTGCTGAGGCACATTGTGTTTTTGCACCACAATGAAATGATTTTAGTGATCCAAGTTGTATGTCTTCAGAGAAAGTTCAAGTGCAAAAAGAGGAGTGGCAGACATTTGGTCATAAAATTAGTTCACGTATTTGTCTTATTTATGTCCTGCTTCATTAACAAACTGAGTGAGACTTGTTATGATAACATATTCAACTTAATAATGAGTACATGTATATAGAATAAAAGATTCATCAACAGGAAAAATATAAATAAATTGGAAACCTTAACTAGAAAAAAGAAAACAAGTATTTTCAGACTTAGATGTTTTGATTCACTATTTATTTTGACCCTGAGTTTCTTAGCGGCCCAAACAAAAAGGTGTATATATGTCACCATCTATATATTTTTATATCACTGTACACACATATATACATAGTACGCACACTTACATATTTATTGATTATAATTATGTTTTGCTTTTAATGAAATGTTTGTGTTATTTTTAAAAGTACTTTATATTCATGTTATTTAGGAAAAGCTATGTAAATCTCTACTTTCTGAAAGAAATCTCTAATTTACACTTTTAAGAAAGCATGCACCAAGTGATATACTTACTGGTACGATTAAATGACTCCTTTTAAAGAATTGGATTACCTGTTGGTGATTTTTGTTTAGCCACGTCAATATCTAATTTAAGAATGGAGAGATAAGGAATGATTGGGAGAGAGCGACATGATGGATCTGATGTAGAAAAGTTACTGAATTCTCAGTTTGAGAGAGAACTTTACAGGTGCCTAATAGAGTGCTTGGAATCCTGGTGTTGCGCTGTGGGTTAATGTACCAGACTGCAAAGCCGTTTGAACTGCAAGGTCGGCAGTTCAAGCTCACTAGCTGCTCCTTGGAAACCCTATACAGGGTTGCTATGGGTCAAAATCGACTCTACGGCACTTCACAGCAATAGGAGTGCTTAAGAGTCCTGGTGTGGTGCTGTGGGCTAATGCATCAGACTGCAAAGCTGTTTGAACTGCAAAACAGTGGTTCAAGCTCACCAGCTGCTCCTTGGAAACCCTATACAGGGTCACTATGTGTCGGAGTCGACTTGATGGCACTTAACAACAACATCAATAGGAGTTCTGGCATGGTGCTGTGGGTTAATGCGCTGGACTACAAAGTAGGTCTGAACCACAAGGTTAGCAGCTAGTTCAAGCTCACCAGCTGATCATCAGAAACCCTATATAGGGTCACTATGGGTTGGAACCAACTCGACATCACTTAACAATAACAACAACAAATAATTATTGGGGAATATGGTAGCTCTAGAGCAAGGGTGGGGAACATCTGGCCCATAGATCGTATAAGGCCTACGAAATCATTTGGTCTGGGCCTGCCAAAGCAACCACAGTTTCAGCCATCACATTTGTTGTTGTTGTTAAGTGCAGTCGAGTTGGTTCTGACTCATAGCAACCCTGTCTAGGGTTTCCAAGGAGAAGGGTGAGTTAATTAAATCTTTGACCAAATATAGCAGGCTAATTTGTAAGTTGATAATTTTGTCTCACTCATGAATTATGTTATAAATTTTGGCATAAAAAATGTTTCACCACCCTTGCTTTAGAGAATAAACACTGGACTGAGAGCCACAAGGTTGATGTTCAGGCCTACCAGTTGCTCTATTTAGCTTCCTCTTCTACCCTGACACCACCTGTAGCAGAGAAATAAACAATAATTCCCTCAATCTGGAATATTTTTAAAGTTATTGATAAATTTAGTCATTTGCACTCGAAGTATTTGAGAGTTTCTATTCTTTCTAAATGGTAAACCAAGTCATCACTGATAGTATAGAGAATAGGAAGAAATTTTAAGGAAATATTTGATCTAGCTAATATTGATAAGGAGTCTTGGTGTTGCACTGTGGGTTAGTGCACTGGACTGCGAAGTCAGTTTGAATCACAAGGTCAGAGGTTAAAGCTCACCGGTCACTTCTAGGAAACCCTATACAGGTTCGCTATGGGCTGGATCTAATTCGATGCCATTTAACAACAACAATAATGATAAAGGACAGAATGTTGCATAAAATATATTAACTTGTCCATGAAATAGTTTCTCATGTTATAAACTGACAATTTTTATTTACTTATAATGAAACAATCCCTTTAATTTATAGCAGAGCTCATCATTTTAACGTTTATCCCCCCATGACAGTCCGGAGGAGAGGAAACTTGGCAACCATTCATTATTATCTGTTTTTACCATCAGAAGGTATTTATTTGTAAAGAGAGTGTGGCAATGACGTCAAAGATAAGAATGAGGTACTCGCTAGCAGTCTTATACAGGGTGGCCTTTCTTTCAGCATCGTGATGGTAAATATGACCATAATTACTTATAATGGCTGTGAGTCGTTACAAGTCAAGATCAGCAAAGTTCCGAGGAAACCCTAAAACATGTAATTACAGCTGTGGAAATCTAATAATAAAAGGAGAAAATGTCATTCCTGACTTAGTGACGTGGGAAACTCATCAATGAGTATCTACTAAACTCTTTCATCTGTTTTAAGTCAGCCTTATGGAGGTCGTGTTGAGTTGTGTGCTTCAGCACCTGTATATTTGAGACAATTCACTCAGTTTTTGCGTTTGTGTGAAATCCACTAGCTCATAATACTAAAACTGTAAACTTTAGAGCTTAAAAACTTAATGCTTATGATATGTATTATGATATAGTACTAGTTAGGTGACTCTCTGGAGTCCTGTGTAGTGCTGTACGTTCAGCACTGGACTGCAAACCACAAGGTCAGTGGTTCAAAACCACCAGGTGCTCCATGGAAACCCTTCGTGAGGCGGCTATGAGTCAGAACAAACTCAAAGGCACTTAACAAGAACAATCAAGGTGACTTTGTTTGTTGTGAGCCTGATAGTGGTAGAACGAGTGGAGTCCAGTCTACCTCAAGGACACCTGAAACAGTTAGACGTCTTGACTTTCCATGTGTGGATTTTATAAAAGATGGTATGTTATGGTTATTATTTGATTTGGTTCTTATACTACAGTTATATATCTATTTACTGGTGTGCTACTGTGAGATAATGCACTGGACTGCAAGGTCTGTGGGTCAAGCTCACCAGCTACTTCTTGGAAACCCTATCTATGGTGGTCGTGGTGGTGGTGTGCCGTGAAATCCGTTCCAACTCATAGTGACCCAGCATAGAATTTCTGAGTCTGTAAATCTTTTTTTTTTTTTTTTAATTAAATGTTTTTATTTTGCATTGAGTGAAAGTTTACAGGGCACATCATCAGCTTCACATTCAACCATTCATATAGCTTGTTTCATTACATTGAT
>NW_006408524.1:36171787-36184534 GCF_000296735.1 Chrysochloris asiatica | reverse complement strand
GGCCTCCTGACCGGGTCTGCACTGTCTGCATCTGAATCCTCCTTATTTATTGATTGTTTAAGGGACGCTGCCTGTCTTAGGTGGTCAGTGCGAATTCCTCAGTCTTACCAGTCATTGAGACTCATTGCAGCATGGCAATGGCTCTGTCTTAAGTTGTAAATCTTTACATGAGCAGAAAGCCTCACCTTTCTCCCAAGGAACAGCTAGTAGTTTCAAACTGCTGACCTTGAGGTTAGCAGCCCAACTCATAACCACTATGCTCTCAGAGCTCCTTTGGAAACCCTATACTGGATCGGTATGCATTGGAACCGACTTGCGACTGTACTTAACAACAACATGTGGTCCATTATTGATAACAGTGTAGACAATCCTAAGGAGCAGTGCTCCTCTGCCAGGTGGGGTGCTATGAACCAAAATCAACTAGACAGCACCTAACAACAACAACTTAACTGATGATGAATAAGAGTAAAACTCTAATTTGGAGAGAACCAGGGATGTTGAGTTGAGTATTATGTTTTAGCTGGCAAGAATGACTTGGAGATGCACACTTTCAGTAAATCCTTCTGACTGTTGGCCATTGTGCTATGCTTGGGAATGCAGAAATATGCAGAGAAGACCTGCCCCCTCTCATGGTAGAGAATACAATCTGGTTGGAAAAACCATTAATAATGTTTATTGCAATAGATAGAGGAGCTCTGGTAGCGTAGTGGTTACAAATCAGGCTACGAACCGGAAGGTCAGCAGTTCGAAACTACCAGCTGTTCTGCGGGAGAAAGATGAAGCTTTCTGCTCCAGTTAAGATTTACAGCCTCGGAAACCCTGTACAGGGTCGCTATGAGTCGAAATCGACTCCACAGCACAAAACAACAACAACATAGCAGGGATTCGTTCCTGTTAAGTGTGACATTGACGATAATTTCTGTTATGGTGAGTGTTATGAGAATAGCTAATGGAGAAAGGGATAAGAAAGCCTTTGTGAGTAGGGCACATTTAACTGAGAAAGAAGGTTGAGGAGGAAAGTTGGAGGGGTGGGAGGAATTGGGAATCTGTGAGATAAAGAGGGGAATGGGAATTTGAGGAACAAAAGGCCACTGTAGCTGGAGTAAACAAAGGGGGAAGTGACCTGAAGATTCAGATTCAAGAATTCTCTTGGGAGACAGTTACTTCGTTACCAAAGTTTGAGCTTCTCACTGAGCTCAGTGGTTCATGGGCTATGTTTCCTTGGGCAGAAATCTGTATAAATAAGAATGCCCAAATATGTTTTTGTGTGTGTTCTTATTTTCTGTATGTTTCTACATAGCATTCTTAGTCTGACTCCATCCTAATTAATGATGATGTGTAACACCACTATAAAGATTTAAATTTGAAGATAAAGTTTCCTTATTTTTATATTCATCATTTTTATAACTATAAAATGCAGTTCTAGAGTGTTCTAATATGTTTATTCCATCTATAGTATTATTAAACTTTATTATGATAACATGCATTATTAGCATGAATTATTAATTCTGTCAATAATGAGACAATATTATCTTGTGCTTAATACTTCTCAGGCTTGGGAACCAGCAAATACAGATGTGAATCCTGGTTGCATCATTCACTGGCTGTTTTACATTGAACATTTTACTTAGCCTTTTCTAAACCTTTGTTTTCTCATCTGTAAAATGGGGATAATAATTGTACCAATGGAGTCCTGGTGTGGTGCTATAGAATAAGCACTGGACAGCTAGCCATAAGATCAGCAGTTCAAGTCCATTGGCAACTCTGTGGGAGAAAGATGAGGATTTTTGCTCCTGTAAATAATTACAGTTTCAGAAACCCTAAACAGAATTGATGCCTTTGAGTTGTGGTGTTGGAGGAGAATACTGAGGGTGCCATGGACTGCCAAAAGAACCAATAGATCTGTTTTGGAAGAAGTGCAGCCAGAGTGCTCCTTGGAGGCCAGGATGGCTAAGCTTCGTCTCTCCTACTTTGGACATGTAGTCCGGAGGAAACAATCGTTGGAGAAGGATGTCATGCTGGGTAGGGTGGAGGGTCAGAGAAAAAGAGGAAGACCTCCAACGAGATGGATCGGCCAGGTGGCATCATTGATGGACTCGGGGGTGGCAGCGGTGGTGAGGTTGGCCCAGGATCGAACACTGTTTCGTTCTGCTGTGCATGGAGTCGCTATGAGTCGGTTCCGACTCGATGGCACCTGACAACAACAACAACAAACAGGGTTGCTATGAGTGGAAACTGACTCAGTGGCGCTTAACAACAACTATACCAACTTCCTTGGGTGACCATGAAGAGCACTGGTGGTGCTGTTGGCTAAGCATTGGACTGCTAACCACAAGGTAGGCAGTTCAAACCCAACACCACTTAGGTGAAACTTTCTGCTCCTTTTCTCACAGAAACCCCAAGGAGCAATTTTACTCTGTCCTAAATAGTGTCACCCGTCACTGGAGAAGGACAGCATGTTTGGTAAGGTGGAGGGTCAGAGAAAAAGAGGCAGACCCCCAGTGAGATGGATTGGCAAAGTGGCAGCATTCATGGACTCATGCTTGACAACAATTGTGAGGTTAGCCCAGGATCGGCCAGTGTTTCGTTCTGTTGTGCATATGAGTCAGTACTGACTCGATGGCACCTAACAACAACAACAACAACAACAACAACAACAACAATGCAGGCTCTCGTGTGGCCCTGTGGGTTAATGTGCTGAACTGCGAGGTTGGTCTGAACCACAAGGTTGGTGGTTCAAGTTTACCAGTTGCTGCTGGGAAACCCTATACAGTGTCACTATGAGCCGGAACTGACTGGATGGCACTTAACAACAACAACAACAACAACAACAAATAGTATCACTAGGAATTGGAATCAACTTGATGGCAGTGGTGTTTTGTTTGTTTGTTTATATGTCCTTGATTATTTCATAAGGAAGAGGAAGTGTTACCTCTGTGTCTCTTCCTTGGACCATGGAAACAGAGAGGAGACAATATCTAAAGTATTAGATTTCAGATGATTGCATTCAACTTATAGACCATCTTGTACAGCTGAAGTCCTAAACACAGCATCACATAAACCTTTTCCTAACCAAAGGTGGTTGTTCGTTTATTAATGTAAACAGCCTGTGCCTTGGATGTGTGAGCCCTAAAAATAAACTTACGGGGATAAAAATAGATCTTTGGAAGTTCTGAGATGCTGCTTAATCAGAACCAGCTGCAAGCTGTCTAGAAAACGCAAGTTATACGAGCCAGATGGCTTTTGCCCTTTTTGCTTTAGACAGCATGCAATTTGGATAACTACAGATGCAGTCATACATTTTGCCAGTCACACTGTTTGATAAACATTTGTTGAGAGAAGCCACTTCCAATTAGAGATCCAGTAAAATGTTAATTTATTTTATTATTTTTATTTCCTCTATGATAAGACAAAGAACAGTTTTAGCACAAATGTCTATTCACCGGAGAGAGTATGGTTTCAGAGTTGGACTGTGGTTCATTTTTAGGTTTGGCATTTAAATGCATATTTATGACCTACCCCCCTCCATTTCCCTCCTTACAGTCTAGTGTGTACTGAGGGGTCAGGGTTTTCTGTATTTTATTATTAAATTTGTTTTACTTCTTAAAGGATGGTTTACCTAGCATTTGATTTCTCCTTCAGATATCTCATTACTTTAAACCTCTGATAATGATTTTGGGGGATATTGTTTGTCTATAGAGACTATTGTTAATGTAGTATTTCTGGGGGTTTGATTTTATGGCTGTATTCTTTGCGAAGGAATTTTCTCTCTTATCTTTATATAACCATGACTGATTTTCACTAACTGAAGACAACTGCAAGCACAGTTCTTGATACTGGATGGATTCTAATCTTATCCAATTTACACTCTAATCAGATAAGACCTGTTGCAAGCAGCAATTGAGTGGAACTCAGGGTGTCACTTGCAAAACTCAATGAAATGTTGCCACATCCTGTGCCATCCTCATGATTGGTTGGGCATCCAACCATTGTGTTTCCATTGGCTGATATTGAGAAGTAGATCATCAGGCTTTTCTTCCTAGTCCTTCTTTATATGGAGACTGCTGAACGTTATTCAGTGTCAAGCAGAATCGAAGATACCACTGATAGATGGTTCATGGCTGTGCAGGTGATGCATTGGCTATCAATTGCAGCTGGCTCTCCATATGGAATATGGGAATTCTACCTCGAGCTATCATGGTACCCAGAGATGTTAAGGGCTGTCAGGTTGCTTCTAACTCAGCAACCTTGCACAGTGTTTCCCAGGAGCAACTGGTAGGTTTGAGCTGTCAACCTTGTGGTTCAAACTGATTTTGTAGTCCAGTGCTTATCCTACAGTGCTACACCAGCAAATCTAAATCGTTAGGCTATTCACAAATGTTAAATCCTAAACTTGGATGCAGCTTTGTTTTGTTTTGTTTTTTTAATGTTTTATTGTGAATTATGTGATAGTTTACATGGGAGAACATTAGTTTTACATTCATTCTATCGTATATCATTTCATTGCAATGGTTACAACTCTCTCCATGCATCATCAACCAAGCAAAGGGTATACCCTGCAAGCCTGCTCTCTCCCCCCCCCTCCCCCGCCCCCCCAGTCATCAGCATGCAGTCGCTTTCCCTTTCTGGATCTAAAGTCCCCAGCTGCTCCATCTCTCTATGTCATTAACTCTGCCTCCATCTCAGTTATCACTGCTTCTCTGGGTAGGGTCCCGCTCTCAGCTCTTCTCCGTTGATGGTCCTAGGGACCTCTGCTCCTAGACTGGAAAGTTAATCACTCCCCTCCTTGCTATAAAATGTCTACCTTTACATTTCGCACCCTCACAATCTCACAATCAGTCCTGATAACAATTATTCACTATTGTATCACAAGAGATCTATCTGCATTTCATTTCATCAGCCCTGCCTAGACAGATTGGATACTACTCACTGAAGATTCTACTTTCCTCCATGCCCTCTGGATCTAGGTTCCCGCTTGAAAGCTTGTAAGCCAGTCACTTCTTGCCTTTGTAGCCCTACCCCCCATTTTAGGTAGCCAATGTCCAAGTTGCCCATCCCTGTCTACTCTGTGTATGGAGGGGGTGGGAATGATCCTCGCTGTAAAGATTTGTCCCCTCTTTTGAGTTACTGCATCCATAGGTGTAGGTCAAGTTCATCAAATTGTATCAGATTACTCTTTTTTTTTCTTTCCTCTTCTGTCTTCTGGTTGAGCTCTGATCATCCAGTCATTGAAGCCAGTTCAAGTGGGTATTATCTTCATGTATGGGTGTTCTTGTGCATATGCCCTCTCTTCTTATCAGCTGGACGCTTCACTCTCCACTCTAGTCCTCTGTGGCTATGTCACTGACTCTGGAATCAAGAGTCCCCAGGTCTTGCCATACTGCAGCTTTGTTTTTAAGAGACGACAAACTGACACTTCTTCTTTTTCTGTGTAGCACTATCTTAGGAAAGCACTTGAAAGCCCTGGCCTCCCATTTCATTTGACAAGTATTCTCTATTTTATTTCTTGGGGTATCTATCAGACAGCAAATACCACATTGATCAATACTTCTGAAGGATCTTTTGTATTGCAATTTCCCCATGATCCCAAGCATTCCACAAGCAGTATTGTAACTTTAGCAATCTCCAGGATTATTATTATTATTTTCTTTTTCTATTTATCCAACTTAAAAATAAGAGGGCATTTCATCCCCAGGAATAGTGATGTTAGGACTTAGAACATCAACTTGATTATCATAGTAGCTATAGGTTTACTCACTCCTTACTCCCATACCAGGAAGTGTACTATTCACTTTATAAATTGTACATCTAAGCTTCACAGCAGTGTTGCAGGCAGTATTTTCATCCTGGTGTTCAGATAAGGAAGCAATGACTTTGTAATATAATTATTTATTCAACACCATACAGAATGTGTCAGAGCCAGAATTTGAAGCTACTCTTGTTTCAATGGTCTGTCTGACTCATGATCTTTAATTCTACTCATTAAGCTATGAAAATTGTCATTTAGCTTAGCCAGAGCTGTGTTTTCAGAGGTACGTGCATCCTCTGTCCATCCTTCATAATAGTGACGCTCTTGTGAATTTATTTTAAACTCAAATTAATAGGTGAAAGGGCCTGATATCTCTCACCCCAGCTTATTTGTTATTGTTGTTAAGTTCCTTTGAGTTGGTTCTAACTCATAGTGACCTGTATAGGTTTCCAAGGCTTTTAAAATCTTTGAGGAAGCAGAAGCCCTTATCTTTCTCTCATGGAGTAATAGGCAGGCTCAAACCACAGACCTTATGATTCGCAGTCCAGTGCTTATCGTGTATTTTAATTGATGTGTTTTAAAAGTACTTCTTATCAACGGGGAAAAGTCTCATGTTAGTGCTTTACCAGCACTTATTTAAGAATTATGTTGATGGCCGTTGCTTGGAGAAACTAAGGAGCAGTTGTATGACATAAAACAGCATAGGGAATGTGGGTGGTAACACACAAGAACACCCAGACTTGCAGATAGTACCCATTTGACCTAGCTTCCATGGATGGATGATTAGAACTCAGCTAGAGGAAGATAAAGAAAATTGATAAAGGAAGCAAATATAAATTGCTACAATTGGAGGAACTTGACTTATGCTTATGGACATGTTTTTGTTGTTGTTGTTAAGTGCCGTTGAGTTGGTTCCGACCCATAGCGACCCTGTACAGGCTTTCCGAGGGTATAAATCTTTACGGGAGTAGAAAGCCTCATCTTTCTCCCGCGGAGCGGCTGGTAGTTTCGAACCGCTGACCTTAAGGTTCGCAGCCCGATTCGTAACCACTACGCTACGAGAGCTCCTTGCTTATGGACATAGGAGCTCAAAATACAAACTGAGAGGGAAGGAGTCTTCACATTAAGGATCAATTCTATCCCTTCTGTACACAGGATTGATAGGGATGGGCAACTTAGACATTGCCTACCTAAAATGGAAGAGGCTATAAAGGCATGCAGTGACTGGCTTCCAAGTTTTCAAAAGGGAGTTTAGTTTCAGAGTGTGTGTGGGAAGGCAGAATCCCCACTGATTAGTTTTCATCTTGTCTAGATGGGTCTGGTGAAAGGAGGCAGGGATAAGATTCTTAGGATTCAACAGTGAGTAATTGTTATCATGATTAACTGTCATTGTCACAACTGTAAAGGTAAAAGTTTTGTAACATAAAGGGGGAAGTAGTTAATCTAACATTCCAGAAATGGTGAATCCTAGGACCATCAAGGGAAGCATGAGTGGAATGTGGGCCCCTATCCAGAGAAGCAGTGACACCAGAGATGATGACATGGAGAGATAGAGAAGCTGAGGATTTCTTGTGGAAAGAGAAATGCTGTGTGCTGGCAGTCAGGAGGCAGGCCTGCAGAATGTCCTTTAGGTTGATTAAATGATTCCTGAGTGTTTTTGTGTACACCCTCCAAAACAAGAACAACAACAACACAAAAAACAGAAGGAACAGAAGTAAATACTGTTGAATGATGATGCATAGACGGTATTGTAATCATTGCAATGAAACAAAATACAATAGGATGAGTGCAAAACCAATGTTCTCCCATGTGAACTATCACTCGAGTCACAATAAAAGCTTTAAAAAACAAAACAAAATAACATAGGAAGCTAGTGCCTACAAAAATTTCCCAAGTTCAATCCTATTTTTATGCCCTTATTAAACACACTGAACAGTAACTTAAAGCAACCCCATAATGAATCTAGCCAGTCATAACTACACATAGTGTCACAGACTTTAGGAAATACAGCACAGCTTTATTTATAAAAACCTCTTGATTACAGTTCTGCTCACCAAAGCAAACAGAAGGGTCATAGACAGGCATTTAATACTTATGGCTATTTTGGGAGATTATACTGTTGTTGTATTTTCATATGATACTTATTTCTTAAAAGATAAAGTAATAAAAAAATTCATACTTACGTACTGTGGTCTAGTAACAGACTTTGCTGTCTATTAGTGAATAGCTTATGTTTTTGTTTCCTGAAACTGAAAGAGACAGAAAATACTACTTTCTAAAAATTTACTATTGTTATTCTATTCTATTAATAAAAGCACTCTGGTGGTGTA
Organism: Chrysochloris asiatica; assembly: GCF_000296735.1. Taxonomy (NCBI): domain Eukaryota; kingdom Metazoa; phylum Chordata; class Mammalia; order Afrosoricida; family Chrysochloridae; genus Chrysochloris; species Chrysochloris asiatica. Next base: position 36,176,455 of record NW_006408524.1, on the reverse strand, counting down.
GTGGGTTACGCATTGGACCGCTAACTACAAAGTCAGCAGTTTGAAACCACGAGCAGCTCCACAGGAGAAAGATGAAGCTAGGAAACCCTATAAAAAGGTCAGTGTGAGTCAGAGCTGACTTGATAACACACAACCACCAACCACTATTTGAGAAGGAATTTTCTCTATTATCTTTATATAACCCTGACTGATTTTCACTGACTGAAGATAACTACAATTGTATTTAAATAATTTCTTAACCCCTTTTTTAAATATCCAATTATGCCCAATTATAATACAGATTCTAATATAAAATCTGATACCTGCTAATTGCAAAACTATGTCATTAATAAACAAACAAAATACTTTGCCATCTAGCCAGTTCTGACTCATGCTGATCCTGTGTGTTAAAGGATAGAATGGCTCATGGGATTTTCTTGGCAGTCCTGGTGTGGTGCTGTGGTTTAATGCACTGGGCTACAAATTCCATTTGAACTGTAAGGTCAGTGGTTCAATCTTACAAGCCACTCCTCGGAAACCCTATACAGGGTTTCTATGGGTTAGAACCAAATTGATGGCACTTAACAACAGCAATAACAATCTTTCAGAAGCCAGACCTTTCTTTCTTCAGTAGTACTGCTGGGTCGGTTCAAACTGCCACGTTTTGGTTAGTTGTTGTGAAGTGCCATCGAGTTGGTTCCGACCCATAGTGACCCATAGGGTTTCCAAGGAGCAGCTGGTGAGCTTGAATCACTGACCTTGCAGTTCAAACAACTTTATAGTCCGGCACATTAATCCACAGTGCCACACCAGAATTAGTAGTCAAGTGCAAATTACAGAAATTATTCATGGTCCACAGAAAGTCTTATTCCTTTATACTAAGAAGAGATCTGAATTGGAATAAGCCACCAAGAAAGGATTTATCTAGCCAAAATTTATCAGTTTTCCATTAATGCCTGAGCTTCTGCATTTGGTGCCATGGAAAGAAAAAAGAATAAATGAAAGTGATCTCTTCTATGTTTATTCATGTTTATGCTAAAGTGGATGAATTATTTCATCTCCACCATATGAAGGTTTGTTGTTGTTAAAGTGTTTGTCAACTCAGTTCTGACTCCTGGTGACCCTGTATAGGGTTTTCGAGGAGTGACTGGTGCGTTTGAACAGCTGATCTTGAGGTTACCAGTCCAGTGCTTATCCTACAGTGCTTCTTTACTTGAATTACTTGAGAAAGAAGTACTAAGTGATTAAAGAGTTATTGTAACCTGGTCCTCAAGGAATTTTTGTCACTGCCCCCAGAAGGTGGCATTGTTCTTATGTGACTTAACATGTTGCCCAGATCAGTGACTCTAAAGAAAATAGGATAGTTGAAGGGAAAACTTTTATTTTCTTCATTTCTCAGAAAATTTTTCTGCCTTGATATTCTTGAAGAGAAGCGAAGTATTAGACTGAAAATGTACTGTGTTATATACCCTTGGGCTCCATTGGCATACCCCAAGCTGTATTGTCAATCATATAAATATATATTTAGACAATGTTTTAAACACTTTTCATTCCATGACAACAGAGCAGTCACTCATCATCAGATTAATATCAGATTAATATGTGAAGTGGCTTTCCAGAGATGTGTCATTCCTTCACTATGGCTACTTTTAGCCTGCACCTCAACTTTTTTTTTAGTAGATAATCATAATTTTATTCCCAAATGTGTAGCATTGTGAAATGTTGGTGTGCATGTGTGTGTGTATCTGTGAGAGAGTGAGGAGAGAGATACGGATTGATTGGTTGGCTATTACATATAACTGGGCTTTCTTCCTCCAGTTTTCCCATGGTCCTTGCTGATATGTTGGGAAGCTTATAAAAATCTCATTACTCCTCATGGATTTTGAGTTAAACCTCTTGTGTGTTTGTTTGTTTCTTTTTGGTTTGGTTTTTAAGATAACTACTAATTCTGTACTGAGATTCCAGTTTATAAATCTTAATTCTTTTTCTGTTTTATCAGGAAGAATGTCGTAATTTCATACTAGAATGTTTGTGATCAGCATGAATTTGTCTAATTTTATTGAGATAAATGAAATAATAAATGGTGAAATGCTTTGCAAATTGTTAAAGACTATAGATTAAAAACATAGGAGTCCTGGTGTGGTACTGTAGGATAAGCACTTGACCACTAGGTTGGTTTGAGTCTCAAGATCAGTGGTTCAAACCCACCAGTTGCTGCTGGAAAATGCCATACAGGGTTGCTATGAATTGAAACCACCTCTACAGCACTTAACAACAACACCATATAGTTTACTGTTTAATAGAATGTTGACTCTAGGTTGAAGATAATTGCTGCCTTCAAATGGGTTCTGACTCACAGCAACCTTATAAAGGGTTTCTGGTGCTGTAAATCTTTACTGGAACAGAAAGCCTCATCTTTCTCCAGTGGAATGGCTGGTGGGTTAGCTGTCCTATAGGTTGAAGAAGGGGCTTCTTTATCATATTATCAAACTATTCCACTAGTCCTAGTTTCTTAGGCTTTGGACATCGTATTAAGATGACCCATCACATATGTGTGTTTTAGTTATTTTTGACCTACTGATCTCATAGGTTTATAAACAGAGCTTTCAGTATTAAACCTTCTTGTTGTCGTTGTCAGGTGCCATCGAGTCGGAACTGACTCATAGTGACCCCATGCACAGCAGAAAGAAACAATGTCCGATCCTGGGCCAACCTCACTACCGCCGCCACACTTGACGCCATCAATGATGCCACCTGACTGATCCATCTCGTTGGGGGTCTTCCTCTTTTTCTCTGACCCTCCACCTTACCCAGCATGACATCCTTCTCCAGCGACTGTTCTCTCCGGACAATGTGTCCAAAGTAGGAGAGACGAAGTTTAGCCATCCTGGCCTCCAAGGAGCACTCTGGCTGCACTTCTTCCAAAACAGATCTATTGGTTCTTTTGGCAGTCCGTGGCACTTTTAGTATTCTCCTCCAACACTACAACTCAAAGGCATCAATTCTTCTAGGGTGCCTGAAAATAAGTTTAATGCATATGTGCCTTATTGTTATTTAATATGCTCTTGGGTTTGACACAAATTTTACTTAGCATTTTTGCCTTTAGGTTCATAAGTGGTACTGACATGTAGTTTTCTATTTTGCCAAATGTTTTTAAGCTGTAGTGTGAGGGTTAGTAGGTTCATCACTTGTGGCTGTGTACCTTGAGCATTGCCTCATAGAATACTATAGACTTCTGTCGTTATTATGACAGCTTTACAGATGAGGGCAGTAAAGTATCTTGAGGAAGGGACCTTTTTCTAACACAGATCTTCCATATTAGTTAGCAGAATTGGAAGTGTTACTTACCATTATGAAAAAAAAAATAATCTCTATATTTAACTGTTCTTTTAGTGTTTGTAAGAATTCATCCATAAAATCATAAAGGTCTAGCAAATTTATTTGGCAATGATTATTTACTTCATTTTGCTCTTGAACTGTTGGCCAGCATAAGTATGCATTCTTTACTTCTCTTATTGAGTTCATTTATATCTCCTTGGAAAATCTTTTAATTTCATTGAAATTTTAAGACTCCCTAGCACCAAACTGTTACATGTTGTTGTTGTTAAGTGCCACTGAGTCAGTTCCAAACCTTAAGGACTCTGTATAGGGTTTCTGAGGACCAGCTGGTGAGCTTGAACCACTGACCTTGCGTACTATTTGTAATTATTTAAATCTCTTCTGTATGCATCATTTTATCATTTTTTTGGTCTTATTAACTTTTTGGGGGGTATTTTGGTTTTCATTTTTCCTCTCCAAATATCTTTGTCTCTATTTACCAGAATATATATTATTGTATTCTACTGGTCACACTTACCAACCTTGATGCAGTGAGGGAAGCTTCTGCAAACCGGTGTGAATGCCAGAGTTGGGGATCCTTGGGATGATCTTGAGTGCTAGCCACCATCTTTGCAGGAGGACATAAGCATTACCTTGAGGTTCAACATCCACTATAGTGGTTAGTCCAGGTTTTTCCCACCAATGAGGGTATGGCCTTGAACAGTTTTTTTAAAACAGTTATTGTAAATGTTGTCGTGCCAATTCCAACTCAAAGCAATCCTACTCACAACAGAAGGAAACATTCTCTGGTCCTGTGTCATCCTCATAACTGTTATGTTGGAGCCCCCTGTTGCTGCCACTGTGCCTGTCAGTCTATCTTGTTGAGGGTTTTCATCTTTACCAAGAATGATGTTTTTCTCCATTGGCTGGTCCCTCCTGGCAACATGTACAAATTATAAGAGACAAAATCTCAACATCCTCACTTCTAATGAACATTATGGCTAGACGTCTTCCAAGACAAAATTTGTTTAGGCGTATGCTGTTTTTAACCTTTTATCAATGAACCTTTTAACAATTTTATAACATTTTTATGTTATAAAATTGTTTCTTAAGACACTTCATATGTCTTAGGAAACTATTTTAGTATTCCATTGCGTGGCCTGTTGTTGTTGTTGTTAAGCATCCTCAAGCCTTTTCCAACTCACAGTGACCCTATGTAGGGTTTCTGAGGCACTAAATCTTTGCAGGAACAGAAAGCCTCATCTTTCTCCTGGGGAGCAGCTGGAGGCTGGAATTGCTGACCTGTGGTTTGCAGTCCAGAGTTTATTCTACAGTCACCACGCTCCCTATTGTGTTGTTGTTGTTGTTGTT
>NW_006408524.1:36144094-36168722 GCF_000296735.1 Chrysochloris asiatica | reverse complement strand
TCTCTGTTGGTATTTTGAGCTACTGTTTCTATAAGAATAGGTCAAGTTCATCCAACTGTAGCAATTTGCACTCAACTTTATCAAAAGTTGGTTTTTTATCTTCTTCTAGTTGAGTTCTGATTATCAAGCTATTGAGGCTTGGTCAAATAGGTACTGTCTGTAAGTTTGAGCATTTTTGTGTGTCTTCCCTCACTTCATATCTGCTGGATGCTTCTCTCTCAGCTCTAGCCCTCCATGGCTATGTCTTTGTCCATGGGCTCAGGAGTCCCCAGGTCTCGCAAGTCTTATAACTATAAGCTCTATAGTATTTTTCTTTTTGATATCTGAAAGTGTGTCTTCCTCAGAGTTACTTTTGAAAGTGCAAATAGTTGTCATCTGAAAAATATATTTCATTGTACTTTTCAATTAGACTACCTAATAGAGTTTTGTAGTTAAATTGACAATATTAGGAATTATTGAATAATTTAAATGTTTTCAGAATACTTGTCAATTAGTTGATTAAATGTTCCCAACCTTCTATCTTACTGTTTGAATATTTGCCAGAGTAATGGGTTAAAAAGACGTGAAGATGCTTAAACGAATTTTTTTTTTTTAATATGCTGTCAGCCATCTGCCAATATATGGTGTTTAAGAATGTTTTTCAAGTGCTAAAAGCATAATTGTGAGAAGGTATCTAGTTTAAAGGGGAAAAAAATGAAAGAAAAATCACTCTCACTGTTCTTGTGGTAGAATGATGGTTATTACTAAAAAGTTTTCCTGCTCCAGCACTTTTTTTTTTTTTTTTAATAACATTGGTGGTCCTAGTATTGAACAGAAGCATTAACTTGCAGAACAACTTTCTGGGTTGAAAATTTGTTTTTTGGGTGTTTGATGTTTTCATAATAATGTTTTTTAAACCTGAAATGTCTTTTAAGTTGCGGAGATATTACATACAGGTAGAATCTGAAAATGTAGAGAGTGTTGGAGAAACATTGGAATCTGTAGGTCATTACTTGACAGTCAGCTTTACCACTTATTTGCTTTGTGACCTTGGCTTTTTCAGCCTTTAGTTGTTGTTGTTTTTAACCTGTAAATGAGGAATAAAAATGCCTTCTTTGCCATGCTGTAAAAATTAAGTTATATATATACACATAGTGTTAGCACATATAAGTGCAAGTTACCTGTATGAAACCCAGGAATCCCCATGGAGAAGTGTATTCTTCTTTCTTATAGAAGTGCTTGGAAGGAGAGGTTTTCATAGGGCCTCAACAAATGTAAACTGCAGCGATTTTTCAGATAATCACGAATAGTTTATTTTATAATTCTGACCAAAAGTTTATGTGATAAAGAGAGCAAATACTTATTTTTTTTTATACCAATAAAGAATTTGGTTATTATTATCTTTATAGAACAGTATTTTAAACCCAGGCTTACATACACATGGTGAAAAATGGACCTATCCTAGAATAGAGTATCTGTGTTTGGGATTCAATTTGTATAGATAAAATGTGATTAGAATACAGAAAACCTTTAGTATCTGGCAGAACAATATGAACATGTCTTGGAGCTTCCAAAGAGAAGAGAAGTGATTATACCAGCGACTAACACAATTTAATCCAGGGGAAATGTTTCAATCCAATATGAAGTCATAATCTGGAAGTCAGCTCAGTAACCCATGAATGAGGTGATAAGATTCCAAACAATGGTATCATCACTTGTTAGTGCTCATTAAATTTTTTTAAATGCAAATAAAAAAAAAATGAAAGATAAGACAGTTAGAGATCACTTGCTTTAGTAAATTTCACTTAAAATTAGCATACTATTTTTCAAATAGACCAGGAAAACATATACTTTGAAATTATATAATTATATATTTACTATATAATATTTCACAGTTTTATTATTTTCTTGATTCCCTAACTACAAATTATCCTGGTTACTGATAAGCTAGAAAGGAATTAGTATTTAATGAGCCCCTATAGAAGTCTTGATGTGGCGATGTAGGACAAGCACTGAACTGCAAGGTTGTTTGAATTGCAAGCTTGGCGATTCACACTCACCAGCTTCTCCTCGGAAACCCTGTACAGCGTCCCTATGAGTCGGAACGGACTTGAAAGCACTTAACAACAACAACAACAGGAACCCTGGTATCTTGGTGGGTTATGAGTTGGGCTGTTAACCACATGGTCAGTGGTTCGAATCTACCACCCACTCCAAGGGAAAATGATGAGGGTTTCTGCTCCAATAGATATTTACAGCTTTGGAAACACTACACAAGGTTGGCTATGAATTGGAACCGATTTGATGGCACACAACAATAACAACAGTGTTGCATTAAAAGTCCTGGTATGCAACTGTAAGATAAGCACTGGACTGCTAACCAGTTGCAAGGAAACCCTATACATGGTCGCTGTGGGTCAGAACTGACTGAACGGCACTTAACAATAAGGGCAACATGTTGTATTAGGGAGGAGTTCTGGTGATGCTGTAGGAAAAGCATTGGACTGCTAACCCCAAAGTCGCCAGTTTAAACTCACCAACTGCTACATGGAAGAAAAAGGCTTTATGCTCTTACAAAGATTCACAGCCTCAGAAACCCTGTATAGGAGTTGTTATGAGTTGGAACCAACTCAGTGGCACGTAACAACAACAATATACTTTATTAAGGGCCCTGGATGACATCAAAGGTTTGATTCAACTACTAATTTAAGGTTGGTGGTTCAAAGCCACCCAGACGTGCCTCAGAAGAAACGCCTGGCAATATGTTTCCATAAAGACTACAGTTAAAAAAAACCCTTTACAAGTAGTTCTTCTCTGTCACACATGGAGTGGCTATGAGTTGGAATAGACTTGATGGTTTTTGTGTATGGGTGTGTGTGTTTTACATTGTACTAGAAGCTAAGTGTGTGTAACAAATGGTTTGCTCTCAGATTATTTGAAAGGTCGGCAGTTTGAATCCACCACAGAAGAAAGGTCTGATGATCTACTACTTCAAGATTACCCATTGCCAGTTGAGTTATTCAGTCTCATGGTGACTCCATGTCTTAAAGTAGAACTGAGTTCTTTATGGTTTTCTTAGCTGTAACCTTTATTGATGAGATGGCCAGACGTTTCTTTGATCTGTGTTGGAGGAAGTGCAGCCAAAGTGCTCCTTGGAGGCCAGGATTGCCATACTTTGGGCATATTGCCAGGAGGGACCAGTCACTTGAGAAGGATATCATGTTTGGTAAGGTGGAGGGTCAGGGATGGATTGGCAACGAGATGGATTGGCAAAGTGGCAGCATCGATGGGCTCAAGCGTGGCAATAATTGTGAGGTTGGCCCAGGACTGGACAGTCTCTTGTTCTGTTATGCATAGGGTCTCTATGAGTTGGTACTGATTCGATGGCCCCTAACAACACCAACACCAACATGGGTTGGTTTGAACTGTCATCACAGGTTAGAGCCACTGAAAACCCAACTCTGAAACACATGGGATACCATTAGTTGAAATCAACTCCTCATCAACAGATTTATGGATTTTATGTTTTATTAGGGCACATTAGTCTCAGAATCCCATTTTTTCACAACATATTTATGAAGTGGGACTATTCCATTTTACAGATGTGGACACTGAAGTTTCTCAGCGTTAGCCATCTAGTGGATGCAAATGCTGTGCTTTGTAGATGCTTCTTAAGAGAATCCAGATACCACACAACTCTTGGCAGGAGGAATGAGGACTAAAGAACAGCATGCTCATTTTCATGTCCTAGAGATAAGGAAGTCAGTCCCTCTCATAGAGCTCAGACTCTTTCCAAGGGATGTCATATCTAGTCAGGGCTGCTCCTATGTTTCCTCAGGAAGTGAAATTCTTCCTTTGAGGTATATTGGGTGGTGGCTGTGCATATTTAAATATTATTAAAACTTGCTTTAGTTGAAATGTTAAAAACCATGGAAAATGCACAACGTTAGTGCTCAAAAAGATTCTAATACCCTTCATGGATAAACATTATCTTGTTTTTGTTTCAATTATATTAATCATGAATTTTACACTTAACTGTAGTTTCTAAAATTAGTTTATCTTTACAGATAAAAAGTGATATTTTCTCTTTTGAAATCTCTGATGAAAGGTTCTGGGTTTACAAGATATAGGGAACTTCTTAGTTTCTTAAGTATAAAAAACAGTTTGAAAGTCAAATAAAATTGGATGTATTCCTGTTAAGATTTATTTAAATGTTCTGCCTGATAAGATTTATAATCTGTAGTTTTAAGTACAAATGCAGCTGCTACTTACAAGTTAAATCCTGAACTGAAAAACTTGCTTGTGAGGTCCTTTATAAACGACTCTTAATTGTAGTTCTTTTAAAAAGGAAGTTAAACTTAAGTATATATTAATTCTTGACAAGGGCCTTATTAAATCTAAGCAAAAGGTATTTTAAAAAGGCAGGTAGCTGTTAACATAATGTGAGAATCTGAAACTTGGAAAGTCATTATTATGAGTGTCTTGATAATTTTTTTTGTTTCCAAAATGGAAGTGTCTTTTTCTTATTATTAAAGCAATTGTTGAACTTTTTTTTTATAAGCCTCATCAAATGCAAATACACACAATACTGAGTATAAAAGTGAAAGCTTCTAGTACTATTTCTCCTCACAGATGATTATCAATTACAGTTTAATATATATTCTTCCAAAACTTTCTTGTCAATATAAACCTGTTACTATCACTACATATTTCAAATGGTATTTGTTATACTACATGTATTATTCTGATTCTTAACTTTTTTATAGGACACTATTGTTGATTTCTTTCAGGTTCAGTGATGACATATCTACCTTCTGGCTTGCTTTGCTTAATTTTAATAAATGTGTTAAGTATTACTTCTTTTGTATGTGTTAGCAACTTTTCAATTCCCTTGGGGTGAATTCTTACAAGTAGAATTCTTAAGGGAAAAGTAATGAATATTTAAAATTTCCATATACCTTCAGAAAACCAAATTTATTGCTCTCAAGTCGATTCCAGCTCATGGCGACATCAAGTGTTACAAGGTGAACTGTCCCATAGGGTGTTATTCTTGACTGCTATTTTTATGGAAGTAGATAGCCAGTCATTTCTCCATAGCACTATTGGTTAATGTCGTTGTTAAGTCCCGTCGAGTAAGTTATGACTGTGTATAAGATTTCTTAGAAGAAACTAGTGGGTTTGAACCTCCAGTACTTCTCCTATAGTATCACACTAAGACTCCTTTAGGTTAGTGGTGGTTGTGTGCTATCCAGTTGGTTCTGGCTTATAGTGACCAAGTACAGAGTTTCTGATGACATAAATCTTTATAGGACCAGAACGTGTCATCTTTCTCCCACCGAGTGGCTGGTGAAATTGAAACCGTTGACCTTGTATTTAGCAGACCAACTGGTAATCACATTATCACCTTAATTAAGAACACATCATCTATGCCACCTACATAAACTACAACCTAAGAGATTCTACCAATTTCTTCTCCCATCAGTAGTGTGTGAGACTTTTTTTTTTTTTTTTTTTTTGTCGTACACTTTCACATATCCATGAATAATCTGTTTTTGCTAATCTGATAAAAACGGAGTCAAATAATCACATAAGAAACAATGTATTTCATTATTATTGTTGTGTGTTGTCAGTCATTTACTACTCATAAGGACCCTACATTGGGTTTCTAGAGCAGCTGCTGGGTTTGAATTGCCTACCATGTGGTTAGAAGTTCAATGCTGATCCTACAGCCCCAGAAAGCATGTTATATGCTTCTGGGAACATATGATTTTGTGCATCTTTTAGAGAGCAGCCTGTTCATGATATTTACCCACTTTTTTCTTAAGCACATTTTTTTTTTTTTACATTTTAATTTAAAGAGCTAGTGACAAATAATTTTTGTATTTTAAGGGACAATCTCCCTCATTACTTTTTCTTTAAAACTCATCCTGACTATTCTCACACACCTTTCCCTCTATAATCAATGTTACTTTCAATTTGTAAATTCTCCCTTCAAAGTATTTTTAAATTACACTAACAATTCAAGCCCACCAGCTGCTCCTTGGAAACCCTGTACAGGAATGCTGTGAGTCAGAACTGACTCGATGGCACTCAGCAACAACAGCTATAGTTACATGTATTGAATAATTAACATCTTTATAATATTGATTTTCCTGTGCAAGACAATGGTCCTCCTTTTGATTAATATACCTTAATGAAGTTGTACAATTTACTTCAGTTATGCTTTGGACATTTTATTTCAAATCGAATCTTGATTTGGACTAATTAGTTCATGTCCACTTAGTGACAGAGAGTGAGAAATGGTTTTAGTGTCTTGATGGCCAAAGATACTGCCTGTAATCAGTATCTGAATGTTCAGTTTCCTTTCATTTCTTTAATATGCTCATAACTATTTGTTACATTAAATTCTGTATGTCCATTAAATGCCATGTTTGAAAGTTCATAAACTAAACCAAACCTGCTGCCCCATATGGTTTCTAAGACTGTAAATGTTTATGAAAGCAGACTGCCACAGCTTTCTCACACAGAGAACCTGATGGTTATAATTTGCTGATCAATTGGTTAGCTGACCAATGCTTAAACCACAATGCTACTAGGGCTCCTAGAAAGTCATGTTGTTGTTGTTAAGTGCCACTGAGTTAGTTCCAATAGCAACCCTGTATAGAGTTTCTGAGCAGCGGCTGGTGAGTTCACACCGATTCTGTGATTCAAATTGACCTTGTGGTCCAATGCATTATCCAACAGTACCACACCAGAAGTCACATGCACCATGGAAATGGGGAGCGAGACAACTTTGTTGCTTAAGCAGTTGACTGCAAACCACTGGCTGCTCTGAGAGAGAAAGATGAGGCTTTCTCTATAGGGTTGCATTGAGTTGGAACCAACTCTATGGCACTTAACAACAACAGTCATGGTAATAGGCAGATATTAAATTTAAATTGTTAGCTTTTATAGTGCTGTGTGAATAGGATGGATTTTTGTTAAGCTGTAGAATAAGCACTGGACTGCAAACCACAAGGTTGGCAGTTCAAACCCACTAGCTGTCCCATAGGCAAAAGATGAGGCTTTCTGCTCTTGTAAAGACTTACAGCTTAAGAAACCCTATACAGTGTTACTATGAGTCTGAATCAACTCTATGGCAGTAAATTTAGTTTTGAAGTATTGGTGTGACACTGTAGGATAAGCACTGGACTGCTGACTTCAAGGTCAGTGGTTTAAATCCACTAGCGGCTCCTAAGCAACCCTTTACAGGCTTGTTATGAGTTGGAACCAACTCAGCAGCACTTAACAGCAACAATAGGTAAGGATATGTTTGCCATTGGCGTAAGCTGTTGGCAGGTCTTGGAAATCTGTTGCTATTGAGAGTCATAGTGACCATACACTGTGAACTAAGCATAGAAGTTCTGTGCTAAGTTTTCATTCTTGCTGTATGTTTTAGAACCAACAGAAAGGAGGTCTTGGTTTATATTTTCTTTACAAATCATGGCCAAATACTTAGAATTAGAAGTCAGTAAGAAAATTATTATAAATTGAATTCCCAAGAAAATATAATGCTGCAAACCAATTACAGTAGTAAAAAGACATCAACAGACTAAAGAATGAAAAAAAAAAAAGCAAGAGATGATAATGGGAAAGGATGAAGTATATTGAGATTAAAATGCCATGAAAACAACCCAGCAAAACCCCCCAAACTTTTAGAGGAAGTTGGAAAAAATGGTGAGTAGAAGAGGAGGAAGGGAGCAAGACAATATTTAAAAAAAAAAAAAAATCAGTGAAGTAAAAGTGATGAAAATTTAGTAAAACTAAAGGATGCTTGTCGGTATGTTGGCTAAAAAACAAAACCTTAAGCCACACATCTTTGAAAACTTCTCAGTTTTAAAGCTGTTGATTCCTCTTTAGTAAGCTGTTTCAGTAGTGCATTTTGAAGTTCTCTTCTTGGAACATTACGATAGTTTACTACCTGATTGAAAGTGATTAAACAAAGCTGGAGGATTTCTGCTTTGCACATTTCTGAAGCTTTATTATATCCTTATATAGGTAAAGAGACAAGTTAGCGCTCTGAGTTTGCCAAAATGACCACATGCTTCACACTTGCACTACCTCTTTTTATGTAGCTAAATTTGGAGTTTTCAAAACCTCCTGGTTAAAAATATACCCCCCCAAGACTTCTGCTTATTGAACATTTTGTTCCTGTCCTGTATAACTTAGATCTTCATTTACAATATTTCTTTTGGGAATGTGTTCCCTTTTATAATAATATAAAGGGGAAGACACTAGCATATAATCCTTCATTATGTTTTATGCAGTAGCATCATAATTCTAAAATTAAGAGAAAAATAATATTTTTCTTTCTTCAAGTCTAGAGACAAATCTTATGAGAATGTTAATTATGTGCTCAGGCATATGCATAAATTTTACATATAATTGAAAGAATGAACATTAAGGTTATGGGAGGCATTCTTTTTTTGCAGGCATTCTTCACTTAAAATAGCAGGTGCTAACCAGGGGGGAAAAATCAAAAACAAATAAATCTTTTCATTGGTATTTCTATTATTTCATTTACATTTGTCTGTGGGATTTCACAATTATAGAAGTGTAGTTTTGTTCTACTACAGGGAAGCCTTGTCACTTGATTTTATATTAGAAGTCATATTGAACAATGCATCAGCCTTTTAAAAGAATATATTTAAGAGTGGTGGTAGTTGTGTGCCTTTGAGCCATTTCCAACTCATAGTAGCCCTATACAGGTTTTCTGAGGCTGCAAATCTTAACAGAAAGCCTCATCTTAATCCTGCAAAACATCCAATGGATTCAAATTGCTGACCTTTCAGTTAGCGGCCCTAGTGCCTACACTATCAGGGCTCCTTTATATTTAAGGATAAATAGTAGTAATCTTACAAAAATCTTAAACAAACCTATCTTGAATTTTTATAACCATTCTCCATTATTCTCATAAATGTCCAAACAAAAACAAAAAATCCAGTTAACACTAAGTTGGTTCTGATGACACCATGTTTTGCAGGGTAAAACTGTACTCCACAGAATTTTCAAAGCTGTGACATTTCAGAAGTAGAGTGCCAAGTCTTTGTTCCAAGGCACCTCTGAGTGGATTCAAACTGCTAACCTTTTGATTAATAGCCAAGCGCTTAACTGTTTGTACCACTTAGGGATTCTGTATACTCAATTAAAAATTTTAGATAAAGGTTGAAAGTGTCAGAAATTCAAATTTAGTACTTAATATATCTCTCCTAACTTTAGTCATAAAATAATTTATTAACTCATAAATCCACTTTTCCAAATACCAGTTTGCCTTTTACAGCTATCTTGAACTATACTCAACTCAAACATGTCTACACCTTTTTTTTGTATTCCTGGATAAGATAAATTTAGAGTTCTGTGAAGCTTAGGGCTGACTTGTTTGTGAAATTGCTGTTTGAACTATTTTCTAAATGTGTTATATTCTTACAATGAACTAATAGAAGAAAATGATCTGGAAATTAGTGAATTTTTAACATACTAGCTCTTTTATATCCAGTTTAGGGTTTATTTAAATAACTTATGGTGCTATTAATAGGATTTAAATGTTTATCAGGTTGAGAGTTTAAAATGTATTAGACAGGAAATGTTACATGGAGTTTGGAAATAAATGCATTACGGGGAACTATCCATATGGATGTCCTGGATGAGCACTGTTGGATAAGCACTGGACTGTTAACCTCAAAGTCAGTTGTTCAAGCAAATCGTTCACAAGTTGCTCCACAGAAAACTTATATAAGGTTTCTGAGTCAGAACCTACTCACAGCACTTAATGACAGCAACCCAACTTAATTAGAAGCAATAATGCTGGCAGAATGGTGGATTGGATGGAAGCATAAGATGTGTTCATTCATTTATTCATTCAACAAGTAATTGTATGTAGAATCTTGTAAAATGCTTACTAAATTACAGAGATTACAATCATAAATGAGACTTAACACACATTTCTCTACTTTTCTGAGGTTATAGACTCATCATCACATGATTGTGTGTTATTTGGGGGTTTGAGGGTTTCCAATTAAAAAAAAAAAATCACTCGTTGTTCCTAAGTGATTTCTGAGCCAATTGAGAAGTAACAGAACAGAGTATTGAGGATTATTGTTGTTATTATGTGCCGATGAGTCAGTTCCAACTCCTAGTAACCCTGTATAGGGTTTCAGAGGCTAGAGATCTTTTGGTGGAGCAGAAAGCACCATCTTTCATCCACGGAGCAGCTGGTGGGCTCAAACCACCAAACGTGTGGTTCTTAGACCCGTGTTTATCATACAGAGCTACCACACTCCTGAGCATTGTAGATGGGAATTGAAAATATCATGTTTATACTGACATGACTGGTATTCGAGCATGTCATTTGTTTTGGGAGTAAGTGGAATTCTAATACTGAACTCCAGGATTAGAGAGATTTACCCATTCTAGTGTCACACTGTAGGATCAGCACTGGACTGTGAACCACAAGATCAGCAGTTCAAACCCACCAGCTGGTTCTTGGAAACCCTATACAGGGCTCCTATGAATCAGAACCGACATGATAACACTTAACAACTCATCCTGCATGGAGAAGAGCCCACTCCTGTAAGCTTTGAGAAGCAGAGCATGTGCTCTGTATGGGTAACTTGGCTCTCAGGAAGAAAAAGATTGAGACTATGTCTTACTTGTTTTAAAGTAATTGGGTAAGTTTTTCATCCTTCTGTGGGGAAGAGTAACTGAACTGCAAGGTTGGTTTGAACTGTAAAATAGGTGGTTCAAACTCTCCAGCCTCTCCTCGGAAACCCTGTACAGGGTCACTATGAGTTGGAACTGACTCAAGGATACTTAACAACAAGACTATTATTACATGTAGTAAACTTCAGAAATGGGGAAAAGCTTTCTCCTTTAACAATAATACTAATACATGATAAGTTATAGTTTATCAGGAAGGAAGGAAGTGTGAGATACCACGGGAACACTACCTACTTACTGCAGGGGTTCAGTGGAAGTGATATTTAAACTGAAGGAGTATAGAGTTATATTATTGTTGTTGTTAAGTGCTGTTGAGTCGATTCCGACCCATAGCCACCCTGGGAGCAGCTGGTAAGCTTGAACCAGCAACCTTGTGGTTCAAACTGACTTTGCAGCCCAGCGTATTAGCCCACAGTGCCATACCACGACTCCAGAGAATTATATTAGGAAAATATATTTCAAGCTACATAGCATTTTATATCACATCTTAATACATCAGTTAAATTCACAACAAGTCACTATTGTTGGTCACAACCTAAACGTTGAACAAAGGTAGATAGTTGCGAAGCAGTGTATAGGAGCAGCGGCTAACTCTTCGTGTGTGTTGTGAGCTGACTTCAGATGTATGAAGGGCAATTAGAAACATTTGAAGAGTTTCAAATAGATGAATGTTATAATCTAATGTATGTGTTTTTTGAGGGGTGCTGGTGATGCAATATAACTATAGATTGGAGGAAAGCCAGGCTGAAGAGAAGACCTTCTAATCGAAAGCAAGGAACGGAGGTTTATGGGAGAGAATGTGTGGGGATGAGTATAGTTTATACACTTTGACCTTGAAGGGCAAGGCATTTAAGTAAAGATATCTAGAAGGTTAATTGGTTCAAACACATTAGTATTTTATGAATGCCTTCTATTTGAAATGAAATTCTGTGAATTTATATTAAACCAGGGCAGCTATAAATTCAACTGAACTCCTTACCTTTGACAGAGTCTTTCTAATACTTTTGAGTATTATTTTTAGCTTTCTGATGAACCCAATTATTTGTATAAAATTATTTAATTCAACCTTTTAGCATGAGCATATAAAAAACTCACTGTTTACTGCTATTGATATCTTATAAAGGTCTGGATTAACATAGGGGAAAAAAAGATGTTCATTCTGTGGGAAAACACATTTCCGTTGAGACCGAACTAGCTAAAATTACACAATCATATCCAAAATGCAACTATTTTAGAGACTGCACGCTTTTAAAAGAGATTTATTTGTTATCAACATTCTTTGTAAGGGCAAATGAAGATCTTAAAGCCATTTATGGTCAAACTATTCCAAACGTACGTGACAATGTTTTTGGCAAAGATAATCATGAACCCTGCTGAGACTGTGAGATAAGCACTGGATGCTAACCACAAGGTTGCCTGTTCAAACCCACCAGCCTCTCTGGAGGAGAAGCAGGAGGCTTTCTGTTATGAAGCTCACTATGAGTCGCAATCAATTCAATTGCAGTGAGTTACCTAGATCCCTTAGCATCAACTCATAATGCAGCTTTCTGCCTGCTGTCGGTTTTCTTCTATGAGAAATATTATAGTATTATTTTTATAGCCTTTGTGAAATGTTATAATAGCTTCCAAAGAATTTCTCCCAATATTTTGAAAACCTTTGTTTGTCTTCATTCTGAATACAATTTGAAACAGTGAGGCCTGTTAGTACTTACTGGACAAATTATACGCTTTGAATATCTCTTTTTCAAAGCCACAATGCAACATTTAAAATTCATTTTTCTAAGACACAGTGCTAATACAATTTTTATTTATTTTTCTAAGTCAATGCACTAATATATTTTTTATTCATTTTACCTTGTGATATAATAGTTATATTGAAGTCTCTTGGCAATCTTCTTTAATATATATATATATATATATATATATATTCAAAAGATTTATTTGCATTTCTATTCAGAATAAACCAAAGCAATTTTGCTGCAAATGGCTTCATGTGAATTGAGGTATTTTAGCTTCCAATTCCTAATCATTGTGCTTAATATGGTGGAAATATTAAGGTTTAGCATTAAAAGCATTCCAAATATCTTTAAAATCACCTTTATTTATATGCACTTTCATAGAATAAAGGTGGTTAATACTCCAATAATTCAGTATTTCTGATTCTGATTTTGTTATTTTGTTGACAACTGGTTTTTTAAAAGACGAACGATCTCGTAGAAGTAAATAGCTTCATTGTTAAATTAAGCAGACGAGTTTATTGAAAATAAAGTTTAAAATTCAGTTTTTGTGATAAGTACATGTTTCTTTGGTTATCAAAACAATTTCTCAACATCACATCCCCTGGAGCAGTTTCACTCCTGCAAAGCTCCTGAGTTATCTGTCATGATTATAAAGGAAATCTGTGATAATATTGTGGCTCTATGTACCCTTGAGTCAGCTCAGACTCTCAGCGACCCTACACACCACAGAACCAAACACTGCCCCGTCCTTCACTGTCTTCACAATTGTTGTTATGTGTAAACCTGTTGTTGCAGCCACAGCATCAATCCATCTTATTGGAGATCTTTCTAGTTTTTGCTGACCTGCTTTATCAAGCATAATGGTCTTTTCTAGGTACTGGCTCTTTCTAATAACATGTCTAATGTATGTGAGACAAAGTCTTCTCATCCTTGATTCTAGGCACATTCTAGGTGTACATTCGAAGGTGATATTTCTAGAGACAGATAAGCAAATAGTGCTTCCTTCCCCCAGTGAATTTGCCTACAAAGTTCACGCAGGCTGTGTGGCCAAGAAGTCAGTTCTAGAAAGGAACAGCAATCTAATGACTATTTCCTTTTGAGTACTTTGTTTTCTCTTTTTACTCCTTTTTTTGGTTCTAGGACCAACATGAAAGTTCATGTGCCTCCTGTTTATATCTTTGTGATTGTGACGGGGAGAAATCTGGAATTAACAGTAAGACTTGGACCTCAAGGAGAGTTTTTCACTTGAGAAAATTAGGCTGAATAGGATTACAAATTTCCAAACTAGTTCTGATTTCTTTATCAGTCCATGTGGTATGAGTTTGTAATTTTCAAGGAATTCTGTTTGGGGAGCAGTCATATCAACAGCAGTGTTGATATGATGATCCGTACAGGGGAGGATTTGAGTTTGTGGGTTATAAATCGTATATAGTTTGTTGTTGTTGTTGTTAAGTGCTGTCAAGTTGGTTTCAACTCACCGACCCTGTAATAGGGTTTCTTAGGAGCAGCTGGTGAATTTGAACCGCCAACTTTGTGGTCCAAACCAACCTTGTGGTCCAGTGCATTATCCCAAAGCACCACACCAGAACTCTGTATATAGTTTGGGAATTTCTTTTTAAGAAAAGGATTACAAAGTCATGAATACGAAATTAGTTCAAAGGTCTTAGAAAGGGCTCATAAAAGTAAAGGGTCCCATATTTAAACTTCATTAATTCACAGTAAATTTTTATCTACTCTTCTAAAACCTACATTTATTAGGTTAAATTCAGAATTGATAATAAAGTGAAATATTGTAAAATTAGTTTAAATATCACCTTCTTGAGGAAATCTCAAATTCTTTCCTTTAAAATCTCACTATGTTAGATTCATTTACTTGTCTATATTGTCCACTAGGATTGACTGGTGTAGAGCAGTAGGGTCTCCCCTTAAAGGTGGGAGACCCAGGTTCAATTCTCAGACAATGGAATTCAACTAAAGTTGTCAGTCTTCTGTCAGTAGAGGGTGGCTATGATGCTGAATGTTTTTCAGTAGAGCTTCCAGATTAAGGCAGACAAGGAAGAATGACCTGAAGATTTGTTTATGGAAATCAGCCATTGAAAACCTCGTGAAACACAATGGTCCAATCCCTGTCTGCATGGGGTTGCCATGAGTGGGGAGCTGACTTGACGTCAGCTGACAATAATATAACTGTCCACTGGATTCAAAGCGGCAAGCTGGCTGAACATGCCAAGGAAGTATCTTTTGTGTTTAGCACTGTGCCAGGAAAATTTTAGTCACTTAGATTTTCTTCATTGAATGAACTGATTAAATAATTTTCTCTGCCCATTTCAATATATTTTATGGGTTATTAAAACTAGAATTGAGGGATGCTGGGGTCACAGATTCTTAGAGCACATTTCAACAACAATGCTGATCCTGTACTTGCCAGGTTCTCGTCAATCATGTGACCAGCAGCTGCTCAAGTGTATTCTACTAAGTGTGCTATGTATAGGAATGATGTCTTCCAACTGTGCACAAAATTCTTTAAGTACAGGCCAGGAGTCCATCTTTCTGATTGTTGTTGTTGTTAAGTGCCATTGAGTTGGTTCCAACTCATAGCGACCCTGTATTGGGTTTCTAAGGATCAGCTGGTAGGTTTGAATCATCAACCTTGCAGTTAGTAGTCCAGTGCTTCTACAGCGCCACACAAGGAATTCCTCTCACCTGTAGAAAAGAGTAACAGACCTGAAGGTAGATTTAAGTACAAAATGTCCACTGAGAATATTTTACTTATTTTTGAACACATTGCACATTTATTAATTGACAACAGGATCAAGGAAAAAGAAATCAAAGAAGGCATAATTCAGAGACAAAATTCTTCAATTTGATGAAGTACTATTCATCTAACTGGGTAACTGATTATAAACCAGAGTCTGTTTACAGATCTTAGAGCTAAGACATCTAACTGTATATTAAAACAACAAAATAAAACTCCATTATAATAAATATGTTACTTTTGATCAAAGGTGTCTTGAATTTAAATATGTGAAGACATAAAATGAAGGCTTTTCTCTCCAAATAAAATAATTCAATTATTGCTTGAAGTTTAATATTTATAAGATTTAAGATTAGTGGAAATAGAGTTGTATTTATCCATGGTAGATTATTTTTACAATTTGGAAAAATGCAGTATAAGTTCTGCAAATATTCCATTTCCTGTTGCCCAAAGAGAAACATTCTAAAACAAAAAGTTAAGTTCTGCAAATATTATATTTTCTCTTGCTAAAAAAGAAGCATAAGGGAAACCAAAACATTAAGGGACTGATAGAAAAACTGACTGTATGAAAGATGCCCTGATGGGCCACATAATTTGTGGTGTCTGGTACAAAATATTAAACTCAGGACAATAACAGCAGAGCATTAAAGTTAGCATGGGGCTTACTAAGCTTGGAGTCCGGTGCACCTGCAGAGGGCACAGAACTGTGAAGCTGGCCCAGAATGCTTCCTTGGCATTGTTTATAAAACCTGCTATGAAATGTCTTTATTCACTTCATTGCCTGGTGGATGATAAAGAAAGCCTCGTGTGACAGATTCCATTTTGAGCTCAAACCAGAATTGTGTTCATCAGTCTAAATGAATGGTTAGATTCTTCGGATTAGGCAACAAGAACTACCAGATATATATATATATATGCTCAAATGGGGTTTGTGTCCTCAGTCTGCTGTTTCTGATGCCATTTCCTCTTAGTTATTATTTGGCTTTGGTTTTGCATGCAGTGTTAATGGGTTTTGGTCTTTTGTGTTTTAGGCCGTTTTAAATCTTTTTTTGGAAGTAAGTAAAGAGCATATATATATTTTTTTAAAAAATCCATAAAAGGGGCCTTAAAGGTTGATTTAAAAAAATAAAACTATTAACATTATTTACTGACTTCAGTAATAGTTCTATTAATGTAATTAATGTATTCAGATGACATAATTGTAAGTAACTTCATAACCATAGACAGAAATAATCTGAGAAATAGAGGTATGCATTCAGATTAGCATTAAGTAGCAATAAAAATATTATTAATCTTAAACTAAGGATTAAACTGTGAAGATTAAAGGAGATGAAGGATGCTATTTGGGTTATGCTTGGGAAAGGATAATCCACTGGGGGCAGTATTAGACGGATGAGATCTGCTGGCAGACAGCCCTTTGCTAGGGTGATGTAGGCTCGCTTTAGAAGATGTAACATATGCTCGTCTAGTCCCCAGAGTTTCCAGCAGCCTTAGCCAGCATCCCAGCAGAGCAATGAGCCACTTTGACTTATGAAGACTGTGCCTCACTCCCCAGGTCATCCTACAAGACTTAAATTGGACTGCCTTTCCAGCCAGGCTGCCATGTTGTTATGCAAGGTTTTCACTGCATGCATTCATTGGGTGAAAGACGACATCAAATTCCTTCTCACTTTATGATCTACTGTGGAGGGGCACCATATGTGCTAGTGCTGTGTACAGTCCAAGTATTTAGGAGTTCCTTTAAGGTGAGAAAATAACTTTCTTTGGACAATTGTTGCTGATAGTTTTCTCAAGTTGATATGACCCATTATGACCCCATCTGTGAAGCCAAGCCTGAAGTGTAGAGACACCTTTGGGTGGGTTCAGACTGTCAAAGTTTCAACTAATAGTCAGGCACTTAGCCATTTGTGTTACTCATACAACCCCCCCACCCCCATAAACTAAAACTCTCTAGTTGATTCTGACTCATAGTAACCATAGAGAGCACAAGAGAAATACCCATAGGGTTTTCAAGATGGTGATCTTTACAGACGTGAGTGTGTGGAAACTGCAGACCTTTGGGTTCACAGAGAGCGCTTAACCATTGAGCTACCAGGGATCCTCATTTATGCCATTGCTGTTGTTGTTAAGTGCCCTTAAGTTGTTTCCAAATCATAAAGATCCTTTATAGGGTTTCCGAGGCTATAAATTTTTGTAGAAGCAGAAATCTTTTTATTTCTCCTGCAGAGTGGCTGGTGAGCTCAAACTGCTTACCTTGTAACTCACAGATCACGGCTTATACTGCAGAACCACCGTGTTCCCTATTTATACCGTTTGTTGCTGTGTTCAGTGCTGTTGAGTCAGTTCAAATTCATGGCAATCCTGTCGAGTGTTTCCTAGGAGCAGCTGGTGAATTTGAACTGCTGACTTTGAGGTTCAAACTGGCCTTGCAGTCCAGTGCATCATCCCACAATGCCACTGTTGTTGTTGTTGTTAGGTGCCATTGAGTCAGTACCGACTCTTAGTGACCTTATGCACAGCAGAACGAAACACTAGCTGATCTTGGGCCAACCTCTCTACTGTTGCCATGCTTGAGTCCTTTGATGCTGCCACTTGGCCAATCCATCTCATTGGGGGTCTTCTTCTTTTTCTCTGACCCTCCACCTTACCAAACATGATATCCTTCTATAGCGATTGGTCCCTCCTGACAATATGTCTGAAGTATGAGAGATGAAGTTTGGCCATCTTGGCCTTCAAAGAGCACTCTGGCTGCACTTCTTTCAAAATGGATCTATTGGTTCTTATGGCAGCCCATGGCACTTTCAACAGTCTCCTTCAACAGCATAAATCAAAAGTGTCAATTCTTCTACTGTTTTCCTTATTCACTGTACAGCTTTTGCATGCATATGGGGTTATTGAAAATACCATGGCTTGGGCCAGTGCCACTAGATAAGTCTAAAATGAAAATATTTTGAATTAATCATATTTGTATAAATGAGTACTGGCTAAAGTGGAAAGGTAAGAATAGTGGTTCTTCACTTTTTGATAGGATTATGGAATGTGAAGGAGTCCACTGGAGCTGGATAAACACTGGAGTGCTGACCACAAGGTCGATAGTTAAAACCCACCAGCTGCTCCTTTGAGACCTTATGCCACTATGACTCGATGGCACTTAACAATAACAACAGTGGGAAGGATGTGAAGAAACAGCCTCTCTGTGGAGATTGACAGTTGAAGAGTGGGTGGAATAGATGCAGAAGGAAATACATGTTGTTGTTGTTTTACTACATTGAGTTTGAATATAGGTACCTTCTTCCCACTGGATTTGTTGATG
The DNA here is from genome assembly GCF_000296735.1 of Chrysochloris asiatica. NCBI lineage: Eukaryota > Metazoa > Chordata > Mammalia > Afrosoricida > Chrysochloridae > Chrysochloris > Chrysochloris asiatica. The sequence goes on along the minus strand of NW_006408524.1, from coordinate 36,150,181 downwards.
GATACTGGATATTTTCATTAAAGTATAATTTGATTTCAGTGCACAAGTATATGATCTTTAAAAGTTTTTAATCCTTTGTTATTGCTGCTGTTAAGTAAGTGCTGTTGAATGGGTTTTGATTCACAACAACCCTATGTAACATTTCCAAGAAATGACTGGTGGGTTTGAACATGACCTTGCAGTTAGCAGTCCAGTGCTTATGGTACAGTGCCATACCAGGACCCCTCTTATCCTTTAGGTATATAAAAAAAATGATATTTACATCCATTGTTAAAACGGATAAAAACATGTAAACGCATGCATGGACATATAGAAAGATACAGCTGATAAATTAGATAACATTTATGTAAACGCAAAAAGAGAGCACGTTAATTTCCATTAAAGGTATAATAACAAATGAGCACATTTGTGATTTATGTTGTTTGCTTATCATAATTGTGAGGTATGACAGTTAGAGACGTAAAAAAATGAGACTTAGCCTGAACTTTCGCATTAAAACACCAGTAGCCTTCCAGGTAAAGTCTTACACTGAAATGTTGTCCTAGTTGGGATTTTTCTTTCTCTTTGATAACACTGGGATTTCAGATGAGTGCCTGCACGAAAGCTTTCTCCCAAAATACATAGAGTGTCTAGCCAAGCAAGTTCCTGGTGGTGGTGGTTATATGCTGTGAAGTTGGTTCCAACTCATAGCGACCCTGCATAGGGTTTCAGAGCCTGTAAATCTTTATGGCAGCAGAAATCCCCATCTTTCTCCCAGGGATTACTGGCATTTTTGAACCACTGACCGTGAGATTAGCAGCCTGACTTGTCACCACTATGCTACCAGACTCCTTAAGCAAGTTCCTAAAGGGTGCAAACCAAAAACCTCCCAGGGCTGCAGTATAATTAGCATACAGTACTGGTGTGGTCCTGTGTGTTAATGCGCCAGACTGCAAAGCCGCTTTGAACTGCAAAGTTAGTGGTTCAAGCTCACCAGCTGCTCCTTGGAAACCCTACACAGGGTTTCTATAGGTCGGAACCGACTTAATGGCATTCAACAACAACAGTATAATGTGACACTGTACGATAAGTATTGAACAGTTAACTGCAATATAGACAGTTCAAACCCACCAGACTCTCCTTGGAAACCTATACAGGGTTTCTATGATTCAGAACTACCTCAGTGACATGTAACAACTATAGCATAGTCAGAGCCTCTCATCAGTTTTTTCTTTTCTTTTCTTTCTGTGTCTTGTTTCCATTCCTCCATATTTCCCAACCCATCTGAAGTTTGTCTTTGGGCAAGTGCTGCCATTTTGATTTCAAATGGTTGACTATTCTGTGGGGTTTATCTTTTCATATTTCTGATGAAATTCTAATTATGTTAATGGAATTTTTCCAATCTTAGCATATCAAGCTATTTGTTTTACACCTTTACTCATTATATTTCACTTTTGAAGACTTAAATGGGAGAGACATGGCAAAATGGGAGTCCCGTTTCATCTCTTGGACCATTAATTATGCCATGACGGTTTCAGTACTGATGAAATCCCAAGAGAAATGAATCTTGTCAGGTCTGACTCAATTTAAAGGATTTCTTCTTTATACTTCAAACAAGTTTTCTTAGAAAACCATTAATCACGAAACTATGGATTAAACAGTGACAATAATGGAAATATAACCAACAACAAATTGTTCATGGTTGGCTTCTCCAAGGATTTGACAGCTAATTTATAAAGCAAGTTATTGTTATTCAGAAGGACTTTTGTGACTAAAGTAATATTGCTTTGACCAAATAATGTTCTGCATTTTTCTGTAGTCTGTGGGGGAACGATGCATACACAAACCACCATTCTTCTTTTTGACTCCTCTTTTCCTGAACACTTTTTGCAAAGATTTCAGTTTGTATACCTGTCTTAACTCATTGCCAGCATGTGCCCTTGAAATAATTAGTATAAAATGTATCTTGTCAACACGGTGCACATTGAAGAGTTCTGAAACCACAGTGTAGGGAACTTGGCATAAAAGGTAACAGAAAATTTCAATTTTTCCCTTAGGTTTAGTTTTAATTTTATATAGTGACCTGCATCAATTACATTCCCCAAATATTAACACAAGACTCATAAAAGACATAGCATTTTCTTTATTGTTCATTAAACTTTTGTTATTTTTTTGGTTTGCCTTATTGGGTGTTCAGTGCCAGGTTTTATGTTGGAAGCAAATGCCAAGGAGATGTATCTCTTCCATACACCTGTTATATCAGTGATGCAACCTACAGGTATTAAGTGATTGCTGGTACATATACGGAATCCTGGGGTAGCACTGTATGATAAGCACTGGACTGCTAACCACCAGTTGCTCCTAGGAAACTCTATACATGGTCACTGTGAGTCAGAAACAGTTTGATAACTCTTAACAACAATAGCAACTACACATCTCCTGTGTGATGCAATCCATGTGGTTGGCTGATAACCAAAAGATTATTGTTGTTATTATGTGCCATTGAGTCAGTTCTGACTCATAGCAACCCTGCTGGTGGGTTTGAACTGCCAACCTTGTGGTTAGTAGTCCAGTGCTGATCCTACAGTACCACACCAGGACTCCAAAAAGATGAGAAGTTTGAATCTATCCATCAGGACATACTTCCAAGAAATGTTTGTAGAATTTGCTGATTACTATGGCATTACGGGAGTTGTGATACGGTGCTTAGGGTAAGCACTGGACTTCTAACCACAAGATTGGCAGTTCAAATCCACCAGAAACTCCTCAGAAACCCCATACAGCATCACTATGAGTTGGAACTGACTTGGTGGTACTTCACAAAAACATTGTATAACTACTCTCACCAAGGCCAATTTAAAGTTGTAAATTTGGCACCTCTAAACAGGGAGTTAAGAAGACAATGTACAACTGGTTCTAGTTTATTGCTGTCTATGAGTTTGACCAATGACTTGCAGTATTGGTCAAAGCTAAAAACTTTTTTTTTTCTTTAAACTGTTTTTGTAAGGAAAAAAAAAAAACTTCCTATAGGCTTATAGGAAGTTATGTGCAGCCTCACAGATAGTTTTGCTTAAATATGACCACAAATAGTTTCAAAGCATGTTTTCATACCTTACTTTGTGGTCCTGAAACACTCAGATACTCCATAAAATTGCCAGAGAAGGAAGCATAGTATCAGTTCTACTTTATAGATGTGTTGTACCCATGAGCCATCTCCAAATCTACACAGGTAAGGAATCCAGCTTCACTGGTAGATGACTCCTTGCTATGTGGAAAGACAAAAAGCTCATGGGAAGAGGTAATTCCGAGAGTGGAAGCACACTTTGTCACCTAAGAGGATCCTATACATATACCAGTAGTTCTCAAAATGTAGGAACCAGACCGATAAACAGCATTAGCATTACTTGGAAATTGATTAGAAATGCAAATTCTTGGACCTACTCCCAACCATGCTGAGTCAGAGCCTGATGCATATTGAGGGTTCAAAACCAATGCCCTAGACCTTTCCCCCAAACCCAGAAACTCTAGAGAATACTGGGTATCCCAAAGAAAGAAGACCTTAATATCATATCCCAAGTTGTCAGAGTTTAAATAAAAAATGCCTGAATAATCACTAATTTGATTGCATTTATTTGAAGTGACTCAATTATGTTTTCTGCTATTAGCTGGAATTGTTGACTAAAAAGGTAGAAATTAATGTTCAATTACAGGGAAATTTAGACAGTTAAATTTCATAAACACCTGGGTTTATGACATAAAATCATATTTGCTATGCACACTTTAGTTAAGCTTGGAGTTTTGTCATGAAAGAAACCAAACAATTAAATAACAGCCATTAGGCACTTTGTAGAGTTGACTGAATGAAGACAAATATGTATGGCTGTGGGGTTTGGCTAGGGAGTGGACAGGGTGTGGGGGTGGGGGTGGTAAATCATGTGAAACAAGCTGTGGTAACCTATGACTTTCTTTGGCCTTTGGCACTGTGAACTCTGCCTGCATCCCGTGGCTTACTTCCCTGACCAGATTGTGCTAGTGCTTTTTCTTCAGCTTAACACATATGAACATGGCCTGACCTTGTCATCCAGTCTGTTTGGGACGATCGCAGGCTTTAGGACGGAAAGATCTGTGTCCTGGGAACTCCCTCAGGTTCAGGCAAACTGAGACAGTTAATTAGTGGTTTCCCTGGAGTTGATGCCAACTCATGGTGACCCCATGTGTGTCAGAGTAGAATTGTGCTCCCTAGGATTTTCAATGTCAGACTTTTTTGAAGTAGATCGCCCGGGTTTTCTTCTGGAGCATTTCTGGGTGGGCTTGAACCTCCAACCTTTTGGTTATCACCTGAGCATGTTAACCATTTGTACCACTCAAGTACTACTGGGCAGTTGATTATCCATATTTCTCTCACTTAAGAGTAGGGATGGACAGTCCCTTTTGTTTCTTTCACTGGGCCAGGCTGATAGAACAACTCTGGCAGGCTGGCAGTCCACTTTGTGCAGCTCTGAAGGAACGTCAAGACAGCTGGCTACTGAGAGTTGCTATGAAACAGCAACTTGCAAGATATACACACAGTCACTATACCAAAAAGAAATGGTCATCCATTTCAAGTGATAGGATGTGATAAAGAACCAATGGTACTGAAACAATTCCAAGCTGCCTTAAGGCATTGGTTAAAAACAACAAGGCTCCAGGAATTGACAGAATACAATGCTTAAACAAACAAATGCAGCACTGGAGACACTCACTCATCTATGCCAAGGAATTTGGAAGATGACTACCTGGCCAACTGACTGAAGAGATCCGTACTTGTGCCCATTCCAAAGAAAGGTGACCCAATGGAATGCAGAAATCATGGAATGATAATATTACATGTAGATAAATTTTTACTGAAGATAATTTTAAAAACTGCTGCAACAGTACATCACCAGAGAACTGCCAGAAATTCAAGCTTGTTTCAGAAGAGGACATGGAACTGGGGCTATCATTGCTGACATCAGATGGAGCTTGGCTGAAAGCAGAGAGTACGGAAAGATATTTACTTGTGCTTTATTGACTATGCAAAGACTTGATTGTGTAGATCATGACAAGCTATGGATAACACTGTGAAGATTGGATACCCCAGAACATTTAATTATGATCAGAGAACATGAGGTTGCTGTTTGAACAGAATAAAGAGATACTAAATTGTTTAAAATCAGGACAAGTGTGTACCAGAGCTGTATTTTTAAATCATATTTATTCATTCTGTATGCTGAGCAAATGATCTGAGAAGCTGATTTATATGCCGAAGAATGTGGCATCAGGATTGGAGGAAGACACATTAACAACCTGGGATATGTAGATGATACAACCTTGCTTGCTGGAAGTGAACAGGACTTAGAATACATACTGATAAAGATCAAAGACTACAACCTTCAGTACAGATTATACCTCAATGTAAAGAAAGCCAAAATCCTCAAAATTTGGATTAATAAGAAACCTGAAGATAAATGGAGAAAAGATTGAAGTTGTCAAAGACTTCATTTTCCTTGAATCCACTATCAACACTCATGGGAACAACAGTCAAGTTAGTAAATCAAATGACATATTGCATTAGCCAAATGTACTGCACAACACATCTTTAAAGTGGTAAAAGCAAAAATATCAGTTTGAGGACTAATGTATTCCTGACTCAATCTATGGCATTTTCAGTCACCTCATGTGGTTGTGAAAGTTGGACAGTGAATAAGGAAGACCGTAGAAGAATTGATGCATTTGAGTAATAGTGTTCGAGAATATTGAAAGTACCATGTACTTGGAAGAAGCATAGCCAGAAAGCTCCTTAGAAGCCAGGATGACAAGACTTTGTCTCTCATACTTTGGACATCTCATCAGTAGGGAGCATCCTCTGAGATGGACATCATGTTTGGTAAAGTCAGCAAAAAAGGGAAAGACCCCCAATAAGATAGATTGGCACAGTAGCAATAGCTACAGGCTCAAATGTAACAATTGTGAGGATAGTGCAAGACCGGCATTGTTTCATTCTATTGTGGTTAATGTTCAACCATTTCAAGAGATACCATATGAACAAGAGCCAATGATACTCAGAGAGGAAGTCCAAAGTGCATTGAA